>NW_004949120.1:3190229-3209490 GCF_000317375.1 Microtus ochrogaster
ACCCTCTGCCCCTCCTCTTCACCTTTACCTTCACCCTCTGTCCCTCCTCTTCACCCTCTGCCCCTCCTCTTCACCTCTACCCTTTCACCCTCTGCCCCTCCTCTTCACCTCTGCCTTCACCCTCTGCCCCTCCTCTTCACCTTCACCACCTTTTACCCTCTGCCTCTTTCTTCTCATTCACCTTTCACCTTCTACACCCTGCTGTGCTGTAGTGCTTGATGGCAGCTTGCCTTTCTTTAAGACTGTCATAGTTTTAGGTGTTTACACGCTTCTGCTCTTTCTTACTGCTGTCCAGACAGACTGCTGTGATTTCATCTTGACTAACCTGAGCTCTGTTCAAAGTCATACTCAGCACTCACTAATATCCGTTTCTAAGTTAATTTTTGAAGCTAGCATCTCACATCCACCTGGGCTTACAGACAACAGCCACGTGTTAAGTAACCAGCAACTCACAGGCATCCATGATTCAGGTATATAAAAATGTGTTTTTTTTTCTAGAGCCCAAGTAAGCTTATTAAGACCTTTGTGAAGGAAAGATGCAGTCAAGCATCCCATAATTCTTTTTACTGAATTTGAGTTACCACTGGTGAATTTCCATCTTCTCAATTACAACTATTGGGAACTCTGTAGAAGGTAAAGGGTCCAAATTACGCAGTTTTCTTTTCTTCCCCTTTTACATTTATGATTTATAGAGACATGAAAGTTTCCTGAAACCTTTTCTGATATTTTATATAATGTATATTAAAAATAAGGGCATAGTAAGCTGCTGTGGTGGCTAATCTTGGTTGTCAACTAGACACATCTGGATCAGAGGGTATCAGATAAAGAACTGCCTCTATCAGATTGGTCCGTGATCTGGTGTTGTGAGCATTTTCATAAGTGCTAATTCGTGTAGCCCAATGTGGGCGATACCATCCCTCAGTAGGTGGTTCTGGGCTACATAAAAACAGTAGCAGAAAAGTGAGCCCAGAAACCAGCCAGTAAGTGGTGCTACTCTGTGGTCTTGGGGTCAGCTCCTGCCTTGAGTTCTTGTCTTGTGTCCCCTCTGGTACTTTCCCAGTTGCTTTGATCATGATGTTTATCCCAGCAATAGAGAGGTAAAGCAGGACAGCAGCTATCTCTACAGCCAAGGCCGCTAAAATTCTTCTGTTCTGTTCCATAGTGGCAGGCATCTGAGATTCTAAACTTAATGGCTTAGCTCTCAGTGGCGGTGGCAAGTAGCATTGTGTCTGTGCAGCATCCATCATTAACAAACGGTGGTCATCCCAACAGTTGGATGATGAGAGTTAACGCAGAACTGCACGGGACATTTTCTCGCTTCTTTGTCCTAGGAGTCTCTGTACAAGCTTTTCTTACCACTGGGCTTCAATGCTAGCAGTGATACAGTCCGTTAGACCCAACAGCTATTTCTCATCTACTCGATTAGATAAGGGATGCTGTCATTTTCTTCTAATAATTATCCAAACCTATTGAAAAGGATTGACATTAGATGGCACAGAATAAGTTGGTGTTTTAGTTCATTTTTGGTTATTATAACAGAATAGATGAGACTTGGAAATGTAATTTTAGTAAAAGAGGCATGTTTTTGCTTTATGGCTCTGGTGTCTGAAGGATCTAAGAGCAAGGCACTGGTATCAGTTTGTTCTGATAAGTGTCCTAAGCCACCTTTTTGGAGTGACTTCTGCCATGGTCCAGCCGCGGTGGGTTTGCACGTTCATAGGGGCTTGAGGACTAGAAATGTTGGGTAGGAGGAAGGAGATAAGGAAGAAACACAGAGACTTAGGATAGTACTGGGAGAGCAACTTAGTGCATACTGAAGGCTGAATTCGGAGTTCTCAGTTCGCCCACATTTATTTTTCATACAATTTTATACCCCACGACAAAAGGGGAGGTGGGGAGAAGAAGGCAAAAGACTGCTTTAACATGACACAAAAGACAACCAGAACAGTTACTTGCTTAAATACTTGGGACATCAAGCCATTATTTCCTGTGTAAAACATTCGATGTTTGGGGCAGTGAATACACCCTAGAGAAAGTATTCTGTAGGCAGTCACTTCCTATGTCAAACCTTTTATTTTAAAAGAAGGAGCAGAAGTAGGCTCAAATTCTCTGACCTTTGGTCAGGGTGAAGCATATCTAGCTCTATGGGCCATCTTAATGTCCGAAATACCATGTAACCACACTCTGGGTCAGGATCTCTTGTTTTATAGTCACACCTGTTGTTAACAACTTTGAAAGAGCAAAATATAAGCTTAAGCTCTCTGACTTTCAGACAAGGTAAAACAGGCTCCCATCTGTGTGTGTCCCGACAGATAAGGCCTTATGAATCTCATGGTGGAAGACAGAAGGCCAAATGAGCCTGGGTACAATAGAGAAAATTGGAAAAACTCTCACATGGAAATTCATTACCCAGAGAAAGGCATCAAGGCATTTGTGCGGGCCTTATTCCCACAGCCCAAAGTCCTCTAACTGGGCTCCATCTCCCTGACACTGGTATGCTGAGAAATTAAGGTTCCAGTTTATAAGGTTTGTGGATAACACACTTAGTTGTAGAACAGAACGCTAACTAGACAAAGATGTGTCATATTTGTTTGTCCTGAGGAATATTACTTTAACTTTATAAAGGTGCATTCCATTTGTTTCTGCTGCCTTTGTTAATGGCATAAAGATGCATTACATTTGTTTATGCTGTATTTGTTTAATTATGAAAAGATGTGTTGCCGTTTCATGTTGCCTGCTTAAGACACCTGATTGGTTTAATAAAAAGCTGAATGAATGGTCAATAGGTAGGCAAGAGGGACAGGCGGGAGCTGGGGTTCAGAGAGAATAACTAGGAGGAGAAATCTAGGCTCAAGAGAAGAAAGAGGAAGAAAGAGGGAGAAGCCGGGCAGCCACCTAGGCAGATACAAGAAACACTGAAAGTAAGATATACAGAAGGAAATGAAGGTAAAAAGCTCCAAAGCAAAATGTAGAGGAAGAGAAACAGTTTATAATTGTAAGAGCTAGCAAGAAATGATCCTAAGCTAAGGCTGAGCACTCATAAGTAATAAGAAGTCTCGGTGTCATGATTTGGAAACTGGTTGGTGGCCCAAAAGAAAAAAGGATGGTCCCCTTAGCCCATTGCAATCAGAACATTATTGTCATCATTATTCCTTATCACATCATGATTTTTGTACATAGGCAGGCATCAGTGGCATATTCTGCTTTCTGTTTAAAAGTTCTATTAACTGTGCTTCTATTAACTGCGTCTAGAGCCTAGAAAACTGCAGTGTCTTTATTGTATTGTGCATATTCATTGTGGAGATCAAAGTCTTCTTCAGGCCCGGGATGAAAGTGGTAGTAACTGCGTCCACACATGTTGACTACTGTTTTGTTTTTAAAACAGTCTCCCAGATTTGATGCTACAAAATCCCACGGAAGTGTGCAGCTGGCAGATAAGCAGTGGTCATCCCTTCAGGACAGACTGCTATTAGTACGCTGTATTAGCGTCAGTGTCTTGTGTTGATAGCTGTAATTTAAGAAGACTAAAGGGTTGGGGGTGTAGCACAGTAGTAGATTGCTTGCCTGGCATATATAAGGTCCTGAGTTTAATCCTGAGCATTGCACAAAAGGAAAGGCAATGAAATAATTAGGGGCTTTATCTTACAATATTCTATTTTTAATTTTTACCTTAGATGCTTGTCTTGTAATGTATTTAGGTCAATTTTATCTTCCTATACATTTCAGCTTATAGTGTGATGAATTAGTCATTAAGACACATGATCATATAGTAGGGCACTTGGAAAGACCACTGACCCTGCAATTGTTACAGAGTACAGAATCCTAGGGAGGCCCAGTACCTGACACTGAGTCATTTCTGATTTTCAGAGTCCAGCAGGAAACCTGGAGTGCTGTGTGATCTGACACTTTTGTCTTATTTGAGGTTCACCCTTGCCATTTTACATGTAATTTCTGTCCCTTCTGTTGTTTACCCTAAAACTATCTGAGGCTCTGAAAACAAATGTCTGATGAAGTACTGGTTTTTTGTCCATTGTTTATTTTGCTAGATGGCTTTTGATCTGTAACTGTAAATAAGGATAAGCCTCTCTGAACTGACTGAAGAATTCTCTCAACATGTTTATACAAATGCTGCGCTGAAAACAGTAAAAAGGACATGGACGAGTGTTTTGAATGACTAAGAAGAGTGAAAATTCTGTTGATTCCCGCAGCTGATATTGTGTTTGGAGGTTGGACTACAAATCCCCGTTTTATAGCATTTTTATAGGTGAAAACGGCAACCCAACATTTGAGTCTTCTGTTTCCTGAGTCACACGGCACCAATGCATTAGGGACTGGGCAGTGCCTAATCTATTCCTTTGTGGTCCTTTCCCTAAGTTTTTGATGGCTTTATTTGATCTGACACTTCACAGGAGTCCCTCCAACACTCAAGTCTTGTGTAACTCATACATCACAAGTGACAGTTCTGTGGACAACACATCGTGTCTGCTTCTCTGTTCGATCTGCCGTAACCTATGGGCCTTGTGATGAATGGTGAGAGAACCCTATCACAGAGTTCCATCACTGCCTGTCGCCTGGAGACAGGACACAGGCACTAATTAGGGGAGTATGGTGAAGGCCTGAAGTGGAATGGAAATCCTAAGCAACTGATGACTGTCTCACAGCCTCAGTCCTGAGACTCTGTGGACACAGATGGCCGGGGTTTCCGCCTCCCTCTCATGTGGCCGAGACTGAACTTACTCATATGTCTGAAGCTATTTTTTTTGCAGTTTATCTTCAGTGTTTAGAAGAAACTTTCAGGTGTTTTTTTTTGTGTGTGTGTGCGTGTGCATATGTGTGTGTGTGTGTGTGTATGTGTGTAAAAATTATCCTCTCACTTCTGAAATTGGCCAGCTAACTTTGGTTTTCTTCTCTCCAAAGAGCAAATGTCTTTGCTAGGGATGTGAGAAAAATCTTTGGGTCCTGTTTCATCCTTTAAAATATCTTTAAAGTTGGGCTTGGTGGTTTATGCTTATAACCCCAGCTCTCAGGAAGTTGAGACATGGGGATTAATAAGTGTGAGACCAACCTGGCTACATAGTGAATTTCAGGTCTGATGGGGGATTTCTCTCTGTATGCTATCAATATGTTTTATTACCATTGGTTAATAAAGACGCTTCTTTGGCCTATGGCAGGGCAGAATAGAGCTAGGCAGGAAAACTAAACTGAATGCTGGGTGTCAGGCAGTCGCCATGTAGTTGGCAAAGGAGAAAGATGCCAGAACCTTACCAGTGGGCCACAGCCTCATGGTGATACACAGACTAATACAAGTGGATTAATTTAAGATGTAAGAGCTACCTAAAAACATACCCGAGCCATTGACTAAACAGCATTCTAATTAATAGAGTTTCTGTGTGATTATTTGGGTCAGAGCAGCCAGGAACCCAAAATGCACTCTCATTTACACAGGCCATCTTAAGCTAACATGTTGGACTTTGTATAAACAATAAACCACCAATAAGTAGATAACCAGCACAGAAAAAAAAAAACAAAACCTACCTCAAATCTTTATTTGTGAATTTGCATATGTACATAGGAATTATCTGAGTTTTATAAATTGTGGATGCTGATTCAGTAGAGCTTGGCTGAAACCTAAGATTGTACCTTGTTAGTAAGTTTAAATCTCCATGATCCAGGATCAAGGTTCTAAAAAGACCTTAAGATCTGTGCCTGGAGATGGTCTGGAAGCTTCAAAGATAGTGTGGAGAGCAATGTAGTTTGGGTTCCTGTTGGAAACCCATCTGCTAAGCCTTGTATACAATCAAGGATTACTGCACCTCAGTCTTAATTCCATCAGCCTTGAAGGGTGACTTTGTCCTTGACTGAACATCCTGAGCACCGCACTGTGACTATAGGAGAAGCATGCAACAGGGTAATTCATTTTACCCCTTTTGTATTGACTCTCTACTAGGGGAGCTGAGATTTCCTGCCCTGAGCCAGTTGATCTTACCCCCATATTAATCTGATATTCCCTCCGGCAATAAAGGCTGTCTTGGAGGCAAAGGGACATTGATATAATGTATCTTAAACTGCTTCCCTGGTCTCCATTTCACAAACTCTTAAGGGAAATACCCCCACCTTTGGGGGCTTGTGGTTCTTCCCTATTCACCCTTGCAGACCTTTTCCTACTGTTCTAAGGACAGATGAGAGGCCAGAGTGCTGTGGCTTAGCCTGGGGAAGCGGGGACTAAGATGTTAGTCTGACATTGTACAGCAAAGACAGGCAGAGAGCAGAGTGAAGGAACAAAGGAAATCATTTTCGGTGGCTTCAGAATATTTGAAAGAGCTCATTATATGTCTACTTTTCCTTGGAACATGAAGACAACAGGCAACAGAAATGCAAGAACTTCAGAAATAGAGGACCACAGGAGCCTTTCTCGGCTCTCTATTTACTGGAGGTTACAAAACAGCCACCAAAGTCATGGAATCCTTTCTAAGTAGTGGTTCTGCGGCATGTGGAAATGGACTTAGTAACTGTAATGGTGGTGTCCACGAAGCCCAGTGAGCAGATTAGATTTGTGATCCCTTTGACTGCTGCCAGGTCTTGAATTCATGGCCTCTCTTAATTTCAAGGAATCCTTGAAACTCCTGAAATTATGTCTGGCATTTTGCATATTTTTCCTGGGAACATTTCCCATTCTTTCATCAGGGTATCAAAGTGGTTTGAAAGGTTAAACACAAACACTGCTCCAAGGGACTGGGGAAGAGAAGGCTATTTTGACTAGGCTCTGTGATAGCTAGAAGATGATTCAGTATTCTGGCTTACTCAAATAATCCTTCGTCATTAACGCAGAAGATGAACTCCATCCTCTCCAGTAGCAAGAACATAGCCTGATGCTGTTTTGCTTGTTTGAGATGAATCATCGGAGTGAGGCAGAGTTCAAGAAGAGAGGGTGAAGAAGCCACATTTCCATCTTATGGGAACGTAGCTGGCTCTGCTTTGAATAATTTGCCTGGTGTACTGTGTGGAGCTGCAGTGAAAGTCTGAGCCCTTCAGCACCCGTCCCCCCATTTAGTGCCCTCTGTACTTCGCTTAATGTTCCAACTCAGCTGTCACTCTCCCAGAAACATGCTCCAGCTCCTTTGTTATTTCAATTTTAGACTTTCCGTAATGACCCCATGTGATGCCTGTCCCTGGCACACACAACCCTTGCTCTTAAATCACTTAGTGATTTGGGGGTTTTGTCTTATTTTTAATAGTACAGTGGTAAAAAGATAATAGCTAATTTTCAAGACCTTTTTCTTTTCTGCTTGTTTTCAGAACTCCATTCTGAGAGTTCACAGTACCACAAGTGTACAGAGGGCTCCAGCGCTCGCCTGCATCTCAGCTATATGTATTCTGCCCGTGTCTGTGAGTTCTCTCGGGCCATTTTTATGCACTCTGACATCATGCACTCTGACACCCGTGTCATGTCATGTTTATCCAACTGTTTTACTTCTAGTCAAAATCAAAAGTTTTTTCGTTCCCACGTCTCCCAGCAGGGCCTTCCCAGCTCAGAGAAAATGAAGCTGTCGGCCATCAGTTTCTACATCATCACCAACAACAAACATGCCAGGATCAGAACCCGCATCTTGTTATTTGACCGCTGTGTATAGCGGGGAGAAGAGACAGCTTGCTTTTCATTAGCTGGGCCGACCCCAGCCTTGGGAACACTGGGGAAAAATATGCATTTTGACTGGAAGGAAACTGAGGAAACATGACATGGAGTCAGAGATGGATTGCAGATCTGTCCCTGGGGTGTGATTTTTTAACAGACTGACTTTTGGCATTTGAGGAAAATCTCAACAATTCTCTGGACGGAGTTTTCATAACTGTCCACTTGGCAGGGCTGATATGTGTCTTGAAGCGATGCTCTTGCACTCCGATTCACATGCTCTGGCTTGTGCATACAAATCGCCTTGTTTCCTGAGGCCTGGAAATGTGAGCTCTTTGTTTCTAGTCCTTCTTCCATGTTTGCTGCCTGTGTTTCTGTGGCCCCTGACACAGTGACTGGGACTATAGGCCTGTACTACATGTCTTCCCAAAAGAGGTTGTCTTAGTCAATTTTCCATTGCTGTGAAGAGCCTCCATGACCACGGCAACTCTTATAAGACACTTACTTGATGCTGGTTTACAGTTCAGAGGTTTGGTTCATTGTCATCGTGGTGGGAAGCATTGGTAGTACACAAGCAGACATGGTGCTAGAGAAGAAGCTGATAGTTCTACATCTGGATCTGTAGACAACAGGAAGTGAGTGCGACACTGGGTGTGGCTTGAGCGCATGAAACCTCAAAGCCCACCTCAGTGACACGCTTTCTCCAACAAAGCTATACTTCTCAATCCTTTTAAACAGTGTCACTCCCTAAGAACTGAAATATAAGAACCTAATAGGGATCTTCTTATTCAAATGACCACAGAGGTAAACATTTTATTTCATTTACTTTTTAAGAGTGGAAGCTGGCTTTTGTTTGCTACAGGATGGAGGGAAAGAGCATGGCTTGGGAACAAACGAGTCTGAGTCTCAATCTAGCAATGAATTTGCAAGCTCTCGGTACCCTCTTCTGTGTTGTGGTCACAAGCAAGCCATCATCCCAGAGGTGTGAAGGTGGAGCAGCTTGTGGGTGGAGGGCACTGCCTTGTCCTAGGTTCTTGACCTAAGTTTATTCTGTTTCTTCTAATTGCTTCTTCACTTAGGTATGCATGCTGGGTGTGCTAGAGCTATAGAAGCAGCTCAATATAGCTTTATTTGGGTGATTCTTAGGAGTGTCCTGTGTTACAAAGGATGACTAATAAAAGGAGTAGGATGAAGGAAATGTAAAACTCACACTCCTTTTCAGAGCAATGGCTTATCTAAGACAAGAGGCTTCCCACAAGTAGCACTTGAAGGTCTGCCGATACACCTTTTCTTTAACACTCCTGTCTCTACAGCCAGAGACTTCTGGTTTTCTTTGTGGTTGCACCTTAATAAATGATGAATTGAACAGCTGTGTGTACACTGGTGTTTCTGAAGGCCAGCAAAAGGGGTCAGATGCCCTGGAGCTGAACTTACAGGTAATTGTGAGCTGTCTGTCCTGGGTGATGAGAACTGGTCTCCGTCTTCTGGAAGCTCTCTTAACTCCTGAGCAATCTCTCAAGTCCCCATAAAAACCTTCTTGGGTATTGGAAATAGCTGGGAGAGAGGAAAGTGGGAATATGGCAGGGGGCGGTGCAAGGTAGCCGAAAGCGGCAAGACTCTGCCAACATGGCAGCCTTTGTCATGCTGTGTACCAAGATGCCTCTGCTTTCCTTTGCATCTCCCTGCCTAATCCGTGGGCTGGATTTCACTGCACTACTCTTGGCTAGGGTTTTCAGGGTTAAGATTCAAATCTCTCCCTTTCTTCCTGCTCAGAATTATAATAAAGAAATGGAGAGGGTCTTGCTCCCTCTGGCCCAGAATCCAATGAAAAAAACAAAGGAAACTTGATTCTATGTTTGGAAATCACATTTTCTTTATTGGGTCCATTTTTAAAATCCTAAGTAGAAGGCTCAGCTGGACTCAGGGCATTTCATTTGGACGCAGCTGAAGGGCTCAGGGCAAGCAACAGAGTGGTGTTGCTGTGGCCCGGAAGTGCTGTAGAATACGTGTGTGTGAGGGAGGAGCACCAAGCTGCTACTTTCTGTAAGGTTGAGATGACTTCAAGCCATTTTCACACAGAGATTTTTAAGGTCATTTACAGTATTTGCCTGTTGCCTATTATTTTACAGCATATGAGAGTCAACAGTCCCCTGCACTCTTGGGTTGATACTGCAGTTAGACAACCCCTTGCCCACTGGTAAAAGCAGTGAAAGCAGCAGAAGTAAAACACTGAATTGCCCATCATTAACCAGTCTAAGTTTCAACAAATGATCAAGAGTGTGGGGCACTCAGTAACCTGGATAGAACAACCCAGGAGTGGATTTTGGAAGGGGATTTCATCAGAGATCTGCTCCATATAGCATCTTTTAATGAATTTCCATGGAATGTCTTGGTTATTGGTTTTCTCTGTAATCCAATGCAAGATCTTGCTCTGGCATCCTGAGCTATGTCCCTACCCGCAGGGTTTGCCTACCTCCATCCCCTAACATCCCGATCAGCTTTTCTTACAAGCCCTGGAAATGCCTTCGTTCCTATGTGTCGTATACGGCAGTCCAGCTTCTCCCTTTGCACGGTTGCCGTTTCTGTCTGGAAGGTTCCTCTGTTTTAATACTGCCTATCTTCAGACCTCATTTTATGTTTTGCCCCATCCTGGCTTGACCGATGCTTTTGTTTTGTCCCTGTGACTCCTGCATTCACAGGGTAGCCAGTCTACAGGTTTTTGAATGATGAGTAAGAATACCAGAAAAAAAACCTGTTGTGAACATACTATAGCTTTAGCTGTCCATTCTGGAAGATAACTTTGAAGCAAGGAGTATGATTCTAAAATCAGAATCCATCTGCAACGGTGGTACTTTTGAAGGCAGTACTCCTACACACCAGAAGAGGAAGCATCAGAGCCTCGGCCACAGGCTATTGAGTGCCTCATCTTCCTTTCTAGTTCATGGGACAACTCTGCATTAACTTCAGGAGTTAGGACGCCAGTACCCACTTCTTCAGGGACAGGCTAAGGATCTCGCCAGTGTGATCGGGCAAAGTTTGGGGTCCATTTGGCAGCTGACATGCGTGTGTTGTATAGCACAGGCTCCGGGGAAAGGGCGCTGGGCTGTGCTCCATTTTCTCTGCAAGAGAGGCAGAGATATGTGAGGCCAACCAGAGAGAGGTTAAAGAGATGTGGGATCCTTACAGCTGGGGATCATTAGCAACAATCAAGACCAACATAAAAAGGCAGCGGGGCTCCCCTCCCTCTTGGCCTTGGAAGCCATCTGGATAGGGGAAATTTGGTTTCAAGTCTGGAGAGAGAACTTTTTAGTGCTCTGAGATGGTTGTTTTTAAACTTCTTCATAAAAGTTCCTCAAAGCTTGAAAATCTACCCCTAAAAATCCCCCCTCCCCAAAGCTCTGTACCCTTTATGTTGTATAGCAGCTAATGATTGACAGCGGAACCCATTCCCTTCTCGGTATTCCTCCGAAATGTCTGGAAAGCTCAGCACTCTTTTGACGTGTTCTGAAAGCCATGACCTGGTTTATTCAGAACTAGGCAGACTTCCTTCACTGCCACATCTGTGTGCTCCTTCTACAGGCTGTAACCAATCAGGACACAAGTACTCTCCTCAGCCAGAGGAAGTCTCTGGCTACAGTAAGGCCTGGCAAGCTCAACTCTGACCTGACAACTGGAAGCAGAGATGGGGATTTCAGTCTGTCTTTTCATTCTTCAGATAAAAGTTCAAGGTGCTGGGCTGTCTTTCTGATATTATCTGTAAATTGATGTCATCAGTGCTGGAGTGAGTGACCCCAAGGAAACAGCCAAGCAAAAGGGATGGGTTTCTGCATACAGAAGTAATAGGGCACTCCAGGGTCTGGGGTTCTTTTCCTTTCCACACAAATTTAAATAACTTTTAAAAAGAAGCTAAAGGGAAAAAAATGTGGGATTTTTTTCCCCTTAGGAACTTTGCATAATCTTTGTCTAGAATATTCTTCCTCCAATGTTGGGTGGTCTGCGCCATTCAAGTCCCCTCTCAGATATTGAGAGGTGCTTTATCAATCATGTGTAATACTCTAGTAACTGGACTTCCTTCTGCTGGACTTCAGTCTAGTTTTGTTGATTGTACCCCTGTCCTGTCCCATGGAAGCTCACAAGCTCAGGGCACTTGGTTTCACACTGGGTAATACCTTTAGTGTCTAAAATAGTTCCAATAACACAGAATCAGAAAGAGTGTGTGTAGTGTGTATAGGAATGAATTATGAAGTCTGTCGTGCTAGGAGATTCTTTTAATACCAGTACTTAGAAGAAAAGGCAGGAGAATGAAGTTCCAGGCTAGAATGAGCAACATAAAATGACCTTGTCTAAAAGAAAAAAAAATGTAAAAATTTAAAGGCTTCTTAAATAATGAAATAGAAAGTAACTATTGCCCATATTCGTTCGTACTTCCATCCAGAAGTAAATGGTGTTAGCATTTTGGTGAAAAACAGTCTTGCATTATTTTGAAGGAGAAAAGGGTGCCTTTGACCTGATTCCTCCTCATTACAGTGAACATGACTGTTATCAACTTCTTTTTTCTTTTCTTTTTTTGTTTTGCTTTTGTTTTTGTTTGTTTTTTTTTTCACTCAGTGTTGCTCTGGCTGTCCCGGAATCCAATAATCTCTTCTGGCCTTCACAAACACCTATATGCATGTAGTGTATGTACTCACATATGATGCACATGCATGCACACACATATTTTAAATATTAAATATTAGAAATTAATACTTTATTATTCACTGTGAATTTCACTATGCACACTTTTATATTCCTTTAATTCTTATAAGAACTCTTAGTTTTGTATTTATTGTACACATATCATTTGAAGATCTTAAAGCATAAAGAAAAAAATTGAGATATGAATCTAAAACATAGATTCTAGTCTCCTAACTATGAAACTCACCTCTCTATTTCTGTTATCTTTTAACTAGCTCCATTCATCCATTCATTCATTATATAGTATCATATCTATAATGTATCATTTGTGATCTGTTTATCATCATAACTTCATCTATGTTATATTCATCTATGTATGTCACCCATCTGTATCATCAATTTATGTTTTTATCCTATCTATCTATCTATCTATCTATCTATCTATCTATCTATCTATCTATCATCTGTCTATCTGTCTATCTGTGCCTATTTATCTATTATCTAATTCACACATACTCAAATCTCGAGCTTGAAAATAGCTTTCATTTACGAACGCGGTATAGCACTGTGGAAAAACATGGCTCTGTCAGTTTTGTCTTCATTTAGTCTTTATCTATTTAGCTACTAGCTGACGGTTGGCAAGTTGGTCAGCTTCTAAGTTTAGCTACGTCTGAGAGATTGGAACAGCAATGCCAACTTGCTGGTCACGGAGAGAGCCCACATAATTCACACGTTGCCATGATCGGCCCAGTAGGTCCAGAGTGAATGGAAGTGGGTGTCACTGTTACCTCACATGATCTTCACAGATACCATGGGAAGGGCCTCGGTCAGTCCGATGGAAAGGTGAGCTGCCTAGGAAAGAGGGATGCCCATCTGTCTACAGCTATTTCATTTTAACTTCTACAGTGGCTTTCCAAGTCTGAGTTTACTTTGAGTCATAATTGGATGGATGAGTGATATATTACATCACGGAACAAACGTCAAAAGTGTTTTTCTTCAGCCTTTCTTTGTAAGTTGCAAAGAAAAAGACACACAAGGATAGAGTGGGGGTAAGAAGATTGGTGGCAGATCTGCCTTTTCCGGTTGTCTTTATTCTATTTTACTAGTGAGCGATTTAATTTTACTTGCAGAATAACAGAGATGTTAATTGTCATGTCAGAGCTTTTACATGACAAGATACAGTTAGTTATTGAATAGATAAGGACAATTTCAATGCAGTACAGTTATGGTTGAGGTAGCACAAGTGAACGGTGACACTTTTTTATTTAACTCCCTATTACATTAAAAAAAATTGAGTCCTTATGTCTTTTCTTAAGAAATTATCAGCCATCAGTCTTTTGAACTGTGAGACTCATGAGTTAAATGTGCCTTTAGAACAACGGCATGGGAGAACGTCCCCTTAGTTAAGGTTGCCTAGAGTGCCCATTTCTGCTCCGGATTTCAGGGTCTAAAGAGTAAATCATTAGAGTGAAAAATGAGTGTGCACAACTTTGGAAGGGAAAGCCTGACACAGACATTTTCTTCTGAATGGGAGAGACTCTAGACATGGAGACTGTGTGGCATTGGGAGACAATATCTGAAATGGAAGTTGATGTTTCCTCCTGGTGATTTCCCAATTTAGACATATTGAGGCATGTCCCAACCCTCACGTGGTGTGCAATCTCACACCCTTAGGGATCTTTCACTGCTGTACTTGATTCCTTATTTCCTACAAACTGTTCAACACAAGCAACATGGCGTGCACTATTAGATCCCTTCCACTACAGGAAGGACAAAGCATAACATCTCTGCATCCTGTTGGTGCTGCATCCTTCAGTGACCGCGCAGCATCATTTGATGTACTGCCTTTTCACTAGGGAGTAGACATGGTCCTCTCTTGGCTTGTACACCATGTCTCCTGGCCCTTTTTCTGAATGAGGCCACTTCTTATTTGGCATTCATTATCTGACTCATCCCCCCCCCCATCTTTAAATGTTTGAGATTTTGAAGGCTTTGTCCTTTGTCCTGGCCGTGTCTTAGATGATCTTAATTTTGCCCATGGACTCAGATATGTTCTGTATTATAGACTCCATGCCCCATAACTTAACTGTCTATCTATGATGTAGACTTCCCTTTAGTCTGGTAAGTGCAATGAGCTTCATGATACTCACTGTATAAATTAAGATTCAAAAATTGTATGCAATATTTCTCCAATAGAGTCTTCTATTTCTTTTAAATGTAGTTCTTCATTATACCCTTTCAGCATTCTTTTCTAAACATTCCCCAAGCAGCCGCTGCCAAGTTTTTGGTTTACCTGCTTCTCAAATACAATGTCTTGCTCTAGAAGAAGCTATCGGGACCGTTCCCCTGACTGTGGTCTTTTGACTGATAATCTCACATCCTCTCTCAAAGTAATTCCCAGTCATTTTTTCTAATTATCTTTCTCCCTGCTCTAAAACTAAGAATCAAAATCCCTATCACAATCTAAAGTCCTGAAAGATGCCTTATTACCTGTCTTATCAGTTAACCATCTCACCTTTTCACTCCCAGAGTCCCAGAGCCTCTGGCATTCTTTTCTTTACCTGGTTAAGTGTTCTCATCTGCTCTGTTCCTTTGTTCTGGAATTCCCCATTCCTCACCAAGTAAAAGGTTTTTGTTTTATTTTGTTTTTCTCATTTTATTTATTGTTTTTAGTTAGGTGAATTCAATTTTTTTAATTCATTTTCTTTAGGTCAGCACATGAAGTAATGAGTTTTTGATCAAGAAAGCACCAAACATTTTGTTTATCTTTACGTGTTCAAAAGAATGTTACCTGACTTTCCAACTCTATCTGATGGTGCCTTTTATTCTACCCAGTTACCCCTTTCCATCCAATACTAATTACAAAGTAAAAACAATGTGTTATCTATGAAAAACACTAATTTCTTTGTTTTATCCACACGCTACTGGGGAATCCATGATAGTAGAGACCTTATCTCTGGTTTCACCCCAGCTCCAAACATAGTTATTTCATCATAGATGCTACTCTGTAAAACTGACCAAAATTAAGCAAGCAAGCAAGCAAGCAAGCAAGCAAGCAAGAGAAAACAGGGAATTCCATGAGTGAAATGGAAAGCTCAGAGGGAATTTTTGCAAGAAAATATTCCATTATCAAATCTAGAGTGAATATTTGAAAGACCTTTCCTTCTAAAATGGTCACCCTGAACATTCTTTTTCCTTTAATTAAATTATTTTTTTTTCCTGGGCATGCTGAGATACTTTCTTTGCCACAAAACTTTTAGTCAGATGAGGGCAGTAATTCTGTAGTTGTGCTGAGAATAGATGCCCAGTTGTGTAAATGTTCTTTGCCTCTAAGGAAGATTCTATTGGCTTTTCTTTTCTTTAAAGAAAAAAAAGTGAGAAATTCGCAAGCTATTATATTCCCAATCGCTGAAGCATGTTTCTGATTTAAATCCGCATCTCTTCCTGAATTTAATTTAATGATGTATTGAAGATGGTTGAAGGGTGTAATGTCCTGCGCTGGTATCAATGTGCACACACCTAAGTAATTAGTGAGGAGTATAAATACTTTTTTTTAAAATAAACTGCTATCTTTTTAACACTTGAGGGAGGTTTCATCCAACCCCTTCCTGATTAAAAAGCAGGGATATGGCTATTGTAACTTAAGGGCCTTTACTCGCTTCGTAGGCAGCGATGACACTGGAGACCACTGCAGGAAGGGAAAAGAAGGCATCATTCTCACCCCTAACAAAACTGTCACAAAACTACATTTTCACATGTCTGAAGGAAAAAAAAAAGAAACAAACAGAAAAAGAAAGCACAATGCTATTCATTTCTTACTTTGATTCTTCAACAGCGGAATGCAAATGACAAATGAGGAGCCGTGCGCAACTATCTCATCCAGCATCGTCAGTAATTATCACTGGGAGGCTTTGGTGGAGAACAGCTCTTTGGGGGCGGGAGACTGAAAAAATGGTTATTAAGTGGAGGGATACCAGGATGGAGACTTACTGAGAGACGGTTCCAAAGGCAGGACAGAAAAACAGCAGGTTTCTGAGGGAAAGTAGAAGAGGCAGGTGGTTTTGAAGAGACGACAGAGAGCAGAAGGATGTGGGCTAGACCGATGGAGTCCATGGAGGATTGAGAACCAGAAGTGGAATTTTGAATTGGATGCACATACGAGAGGAATTGATTGAGGATAAAGGAGTAGGATGTAGTATTTCAGAATTATAGCCGTGAGGAAATGGACAGGGCCATTGTCCACAGGCAGTGATGCACTGACCTGAGTAACAGAATGAGCTCATCTTAGCCAGGGGTGGATGACTCGGAAGATTGCATCAGCCCCTCCCTGGAGGGCTTGCCCTTCCGCTCCGATTTCCATAGTGTTCAGCTTCTTTTAACAACATGCTGTATGTTGTCTAATATACTGATTCTGTTCAACCTACAAATATGAAATTATATGAAAGAAAGCGGTCCTGTGACTAACCTGATGTCTGTAAACTACGAGAGGCACACTTGCTTACATGCATTTCCCCAAACTGCCCTCCCCCCTACACACACAGAAAGAAAGAGAGTTTGTTTTTTACTCATTTAAATACGTATTTTATCTGTTTATCTTTGGGTATCTGCGAGCAACTCTTTGAAATGCAGACTGTAACTTGAGAAGTGATAAGTTCTTATAGCCAGAAGGACTGAGATTCGGAGGAAAGAACCACTTAGCAAAAATATGGCTATCAGAAATTCAAGTCAGAAAGTCAGCAGTGGGGTGGTTGATTAACCAATAGGTTATCCTGGGCTAGGTATCCACCTGTGATTTAGCCTGAGCTAGGTAGCTTCTTAACTTGTGGCCCAGAGATAGACAAGACTCCAAATATTCTTGTATTATGTATGTATGTATGTATGTATGTATGTATGTATGCATGCATGCATGTTTCTCTCTTTCCCCATAATTTTTGGTTGAGCTGCCAACATTTGATCTTGGAAGATGGAAAAGTTTAAAATTTTAAGCTTTTCTTGAGAAATTTGGAACTGTAATTTTTATAACGGAAAAACCCTCAGGACCTTCAGACAGGTCACAGGCCAACATGGTACCTACGCACTGCAACCACTTTACTTCTTAGGTGTCATGATCTGCACATGGTTTATAGGCTTTTCTCCAATACAGAGTTTGTCAAATCCATGAAAATATCAGCAACACTTCCCATCCTACCTTAGATATTTATATTTGAGTGTGGTGTAAATAGCAGTGACCTGTGGTCAGGCTTTTCTCTATAAAACACATCAGTGAGAAAATCCAAGGCATAAAGAAATCACTAAGCTTTTAAAAATGACTTTGTTACTTATGGCAAAGATATTTCATATTGATAATCACATTTCTAGTCAACTTAATTCACTATATTTTTTATGAAGGTGGCCAATCTCTAAGTACTATGATGTCATTATGGATAATAAATGCACTTTTTTCAGAAGGCAGGGTATATACACATACATACATACATACATATATATTTTTCTACACATTCCTATTTTATAAATATCTATGCTTAAGAGCAAGAAAACAGAAACAAATACATTTGCTTTGATAATTAAGCAAGAAACTTTGGGTTTTTTAATTTTCAAAAAACTTTGGGTCTTTTTAATTTTCCCATGTAATCCAATAACATCTTGTTTCTCTCTTATTGTTAAAAGTATGTTTGAAGTGTACACACATTGTCAGTGATGCTGACTCTGTTGTGCCTGTCTTTATAAGTAATCTTGCCAGATGTATATAGGATTTAGAATGGAGTCAGATCCCAGATGTGGCCCTATGGAGAGTCTTAGACAAGCAACAGGCAAAAGAAGTTAATTTGCTGAGTTATATTTTTCCTTATTGTGTCTGTTTGTGCTAAACTTTGATGTACAACTTTTAATGGAAGACACATACCTTTCAGGCCCGTCTGTGCTGTGACAATCATTACTGGTATGTTCTTACTAAAGGAGAAGGTCTATATAATGTATGCAGACATTCTGGCCTGTTGGTACTGTCCCCATTAAAGAGAAGAAAAAGAGCAAAAGAATTTTTCAACCCGCTTTTTTATTATTATTCTGAGGAAAGTGTGTTATATGCACAGGGTTTATAACTGAGCCCTGAGTAGCTGTGAGGTAAGTGCAACATACAGTTGAGTCCATGTGGTCAATATTAAGAATGCCACAATTGGCTCAAGTAGGTGAAATTGATTTCTTTAAGCCCATAACCCATGAAGAATATGCATTTAGCCTAACCAAACTCGTACAGTGGGGTTAGCAGTCTTGTGTGACTCAGATTTTCTGTATCTTGTCTAGTTAATGCTGCAAGGAGAAAGAAGGACATGGTACGCAAGAGCTTGTGATTTGCATGAGTTCTGCAAAGATGCCTTTTAAATATTGAGAAAGCCCCTCTGAGTTCTAGTTGACCTATTTTAGACTTTCAGATGAACTCACTGTGTTCATTACAAATGATGCTATGTAATATGTTTGGGAGTCATTCTTTTTTTTTTTCCTTCCCTCTTCCTGTCTTTTAGAATGGAGAAGGCACAGCAAAGCTCCACAACCTCCCTATTTGTCATGCTGGGAATTTGGCAGTTTATTGACTTTCCTCTTCCACTCATGTTGACCCGTCATCTTTCTTGCTCTCTGATTTCCTAATCACAGTAGCTCCCCTGTGAGGTCCTGTCTGGCTAGGGTTACAGCAGACAGAGCTTGTTGCTGTTACCTCATTTCTACAAAACTAGTCAACAGTAACTTCTCCAGGTTGCACAAAAGCAGTGTTGATGTTTTAGTAACCCTCATTCTCCACACTACAGCAAGTCACAGTGTCACAGTGTGTTATAACTGGAGAAGCCTTCACAGCCTACCTTGGAATTCATAAGCCACTGTTTCACTCGCAATATTGAGTTTGATTGGAATAGTGGTTTTTGCGGGGTTTATTATTATTATTATTATTATTATTATTATTATTAT
>NW_004949120.1:3210539-3233542 GCF_000317375.1 Microtus ochrogaster
AGAAGAAGAAGAAGAAGAAGAAGAAGAAGAAGAAGAAGAAGAAGAAGAAGAAGAAGAAGAAGAAGAAGAAGAAGAAGAAGAAGAAGGAGAAACAACTTGATTTCACACGCCAGTAGGGAGCTGAAATGGAGATTCCTGGGGTTGAAAATGTTGGAACTCTGACTTGAACTGGGCCAGCGACTCCTGGGAGTTGAGTGGAATTTTGCTAAAATGCTTTTTGCTCTGTAGATGAACCACTTTTTTATGTGGATTAATAGTCATGAGAATCAATATGTCCTAAGTAATGTAAGTGAATTTTAACATTCTTGCATTTAACAGATTCCCAGAGTGAACCATATTTAATGATCAACCCAAAATTGGAAATAGATATTTATTGCGAGTCTCTAAGTTATGAGTTCCCTTTGTAATTGAGTTGGGACAAAGATATGATTACAGTTTGTTCATTATATGCGCTATGGCTTAAATAATGCCTCTGCAATGCATGCATGTTTATGAAACCACATCTCTGTGTCTAATGAAAACAAACTCCTGTTCTTTTCATTCTGAGTATTGGGAAAATGGGTTCTCAGATTGATTCTGGCAGTTAATAAAAGTAAAGAGTTATAATATTGCATTTGCTCTAAAAATTAGAAGAAACAGAGCTGCTTAATTACAAGTGACCTTTTTTTAGCTTTATATTCCTTTGCAAGCTGTGAAATCAATAGGAATTATTTTCTTATCTTTCTAGTTCTAAACATGCCAAGAAAACAATGGCCTTGCCTAGGATTCTAGCATTAATAACTTGTGATTATATTCTCAGTGACAAAATTTCACCAGAACTGCAGGAGTTTATACGCCTTTAGAAGCGATCCTGCCTTTTTACTTTCTGAGAAATACATGAACTAAGCCTGGTATTGTCCCCATTTTAGAGATACAGAAGTAGAGGTTTGGTAAGATAAAGGGAGCCTGTCATGGAGCAGCTTAGGACACAGCCCTTAAAGGTTCCTGTCCCAGCTTCTGCAAGCCCTTAGGCTAGAGGGGAAAGGTCACTGCCATGACATTTGAGAGTTAGACAACCATTGTCCTGCTTCTGTGGGTAATGTCTCTCTGCCTTTCATTTCTCAAGAGAGCTATCACATTATTAACCAGGGGCACCGAGGGATATATGTGAGAACTAGCAGCACAATTGTACACAGATGATATGTTCCAGTGGCCTGCTGGAGACAGTCTCTGCCAATGTAATGCAGAATTTCAAGCCACATTAGCAGAAGAAACTCCTGCTCACTGAATTCTTTCTGCCTAGGAGAAGGAGGCTCAATTGCTATTTCTCTGGGGCTTCTTTTTCCCTTTGATAAGGAATATCAGTCCTCACCGTTGAGGAATTCAGTTTGAAATATTAAGACAGTGATACATGGTCAATTGTATGCAGATGGCTCATTTAGAACACGTATCTCCCAGTGTTTCCAAAGCAGAGGATACTCTCTTTGACTAGTGGTGTGAGGCTGGTTCTGTGATGGGCAGTAGTCTGCTTAGTGAAGGCTGAAAGTGACTTCCACATTTACCACACTCATCATTTCCAGAAAGAGCAATACAGTGGATAGCAGGGCAGACTGGGTGGAGACATGGTGGGCAACTGTTTCCTTGATGAGTTTGCCACACTGTTCTGTGATGTTTCCATATTCACGCAAACGTCATGTTTACCAGTGAATTATAAAAATTCTTTTTCTGTTGCTAAATTTATCAAACTATTTTCAGCTTTACAATCTTTACTACCTGAATTTAATTTGATTGGAAGCATGAGAGACTAAATATATTAGTTAGCTGTATAAAATGGTCATGTAGAAGGCCGTATTTGGACATTGTGTGCCTAAGCAATTTATTTTCCTAAGTATTAAGAAATGAGTATACGAGAACTTTAAGAAAGAACAGCACAACCCAAATAAATTCATGGGGTGTTAGAGCTTATGAGTCAGATAAATACTCTGCTGATATTTCAAGAATGAGAGTTAAGTTTGGGTCTAGGTTAGGAGAGTCCTCACAAAGGAACAGCTATCAAAGTTTTCTCTCTCCGAACTCTTGGTAGTGATGAAATGACTTCACTTGAGTCCATTACAGCTTTTGGTGCTGATGTATAGTATAAGTGGTTCATTTTGTCTTTCACAGAACAGTATTTTTTTTGGAAAGTACTCAGTGTTTTAGGTGAAATCTAGAATCTAATAGAGAGAGACTCAACCCTCAAAGAATTTGCAATCTAAAGAGAAACGGATGGTCAGCGGTACAGTGTTCTGGGAGGTGTGGTGCCTCCCTACAGCCCAACAGAGAGTGACCACCCTCTGTTTGGGGGCTGTTCAATGGACATTCTTGTCCTTAATTGTTAGTCATAGAGGAGAACTTATAGAAGAGCAAAGTGTTCTTCCAAGTATCTCTCTAATTTAATATATCCATTATATTGTCTTAGACCAAGGTGTGTTGGTTTTATTACCTGGATTTTTACATGTGTTTGGTTTTGGAAAGATGATAATTTAGCAACATCTATCAGGGATTCATTCAAGAGTGAAAACCAAATGAGAAATTTCCACAGAAGATTCTGCAGTGAGTGAGGTAATTAGGACACTCTGTGCACCTCTTGTCCTGTGCAACCGGAGCAAATGTTGGGTTTCATTCCGTGGTGCTTGAGTTGGAACCTTGTAGCACCTGACATGGTATGTGGACAGGACTTGACATTTTATTCTCTCTGAAAATCCTCATGTCTGTCCATGACTTGGATTTCTGGTTCTGGCCTGTTTCCTGAGACTGAGTGGACATCTTGTTTCTACGCACATGAAGTTAAGGAGAGTTCATATTACTTAACCGTGGTTTTCTTAGTCATAGCCTATTTGAGGGTGTTGCTTGGCCAGGAACCAACAAGCAGGCAAAAGAAGATCCATTCATTTTAAACGATACAACTCAAAATCTAATTTTGAAAGTATATTTTAGTTTCTATGATCTTTTAAAAATTTTTAAAAAAATGCTCATAGTTCCAAAGAGAGGCACTTTTCAAACAGAACACACACACACACACACACACACACACACACACACACACACACACACTAAAATCACTCTGCAGGATCTGTCACAAAGGGACATTTAGTGAGGTGGCATGGTGGCACATGCTGATAATCTGAGTACTGAGAAGCCTGCGGCAGGAGGACACAGATTTTGAGGCTATCCTGGGAATTTAAAAACTCTGTTTCAAGTTAAGTGAACAATAGTGACAACCGTGAATAAACAAATAGACCATTGGTATCCTGTCATATTAATGCGTCTGTAGTGTTAATACTGTACATCCATAGATGATAGATTTTCATAGATTCTGATATTGTATTTGGTGGAGAGAGACAGTTAATAAGTTTTTGATTGCATTATACATTTAACAGTAGTGACTCACAGTTTTTAAAATGTTTTATTAATTTCTACATGTGTGGATGTTTTGCCCGAATGTATGTCTGCATGTATGCTTTGCACCACATGCATGCAGTGTACTCAGAGAGCAGAAGGCAGATAGATGTTGGATTCCCTAGGACTCAACTGACATAATTGTGAGGTGCTGTCTGAGTGCTGGGTATTGAACATGGGTTAGCTGGAAGATCAGCCTATGCTTTAGCCACTGGAGAATCCTTCTGGTTCCTCAACTGAACATTCCTTTCAAACTTATTTTGGTTGGCATTGGAAAGATAATTTAGTGGCTAAGAACACTTACAACACTTATTGCCTTGTGGAGGAGCTGGGTTTTGTTCCCAGCACTTACATGATAGCCTACAACCATCTATAACTCCAATTACAGGGTAATTGATGGCCTCTTATGATCTCTGCTGGTATTTCATGCTCAGGGTGTATGCATGTATGTGTATACACACACACACACACACACACACTTGGGAATTCACACATATACTTAAATATATATATATGTATATATATACATATATATATACATTTTTACCTTAGAAATGAATTTTCTACTCTTATTTCTTCTTATACTAAAATGTAGTTGCTTTTATATCAGGAAAAATAAAAGTACAAGTCCACTCACATATTCAAACAAGCCATTTTTCATGGGCATTCTTATGTAGGCCTTGGTTCTTTAATATAAGGTAGCAATATTAAATATTAAGATTACTCCGTGTGCTTATCCAGTGGAAGAAGCCACGACACTCTTTCTTTCTAGATGTGTTTGTTTAACTGCTGGAGGTTATCTCAGTGGCAAGTTCATCCTTATTTGATAATAATGAAACATAAGTTTTATGTGTTTGCTTGAGTAAGATTGCCATCTGGTAAATAATATGTTTTGTGAGTGTTTATGACAATCATGGTTTAAGCCAAAATTGACTTATCATGATTGCTGCAAATAACACTTGAGTGTCCTAACTGGTTTGATTTTTTTTTCTTTGTTGAATTGAGAAAATGTATTTTACGATGCTTCCTGCGTTTATTTTTAAACTATTTTGTGGGTTTTAAAGCTTGAGTTTTCAAAAGCAATAATTACAGCTGATTACTCTCTCTTTATAGTGCTTTTGCTGGAAAGTAGAACAAAAAAAGATTGTTGACATAGCATCCTAGGCATTGTATGTGTGTGAGAGTATATATATATATATATATATAATATATTATATAATATATAATATGTTTGTTCTATTTCTTCAACAAGTTAAAAATCTATTACTTTATGAATTGACTATCTCTAAACATCTTTACTTTGGCAGAACATTATTAAGAAAATAAGGCCAGGACTGTATTCTATACTCTTTTTTTTTCAGGTAGTAAAAGCATTAAAAGCACTTGTGGAAATGGCCTCTAACCCATTATCTCTCCTTACAAATGGGAAATTGAACATAAACCTGGGAATGCCTTTTCTCTGTGTTAACAGATTTTCTAGTTTGCACAGGATTAATTTTCAAGATATTTGTCAACCTGAAAACTTCAAGTGATATTCAATGATTAGTTCTTGAAAATGCCAGTTAAAATCCTGAACTGAGTACTTTACACATCAAAAGAAATTGTGGGGGGGGGGGTAATTATTTAGATTAGAATTTGGGATGAGTCTAGAAGAAGGAGCTCTAATTCAGCCAGGTTTTGATTAGCAGACCTTGTACCTGATCATTCCTGCCTTGTGCTTCAAGGTCAGGGCAAAGACATTTGACTACATTGTTAGCCTTGCTTTCGGTAGTGTGAACTCAAAGGGAAAGTAAGGGAATCTGAGATTATAATTGGGCCACAACAAAGACATGTTCTGTTATTTGAAATTTTATATATATATATATATATAATTTCATGTTATTTGAAATTATAATATATACATAATTTCAAATAACATTAGTTTATATATATAAAGTAACATGTTTTCTTTAATCCAGTCTTCTTGAATATATACTCAGCATGGCAGGTGCTTTTCAGAATTTCATCTTCATCCCTTTCGCTTCATATTGTATCTTGAAGAAAGTTACTTCTCACAGACAGTTTTTGCTTCCATATATGCAATGTGATTACAAATGCTGTCCCTTTGCTTTTGATCTTTCGCTGGTCGCCATGTATTTATGTCTTCCCCGATAATGACATGAAAGTGCTTACATAGATTTTTAGAGTCCATTCTTCTCTCATTCTTCCCACATTCGTGATGGCCGTGAACTCCCTGCCTCAACACAACTACAGGTTCACAGTGGTTGTACTGAGGGAGAGAGGAGCAAACAGGAAGCTTCTTTTGTTCCACCTTTCAAGGATGACAACTGTTCATCTTCCTGTAAGTTATGCACTCGTATACTGTTTGTGAACGTTGGAGTTTATCATGGCACTTCATAGTTTATAAACTGTGAAAAGAAAGGATTTTTCCCTTTCTTTTGTTCCTTTTTTTTTCTTTTCTTTCTTTTTCAAAAAAATTTTTACTCTGCATAGCGGGCAAGACTACAACTTGGTTTTCTTCCTCCCAAGCCTCCAGGAGCCTGAGATTCAGGCTTTTGGAAAGGGTTGTTTTTGTCTCAGACATTGTTAAGAGACAATAAATCCACCTTTATATACATTTTATTTTTTAAATACCCAAGAATTGTTTGTAAGTATCAAGATCTCTAAAATGTATTAAATTGATTCATGAATTCTACTTACAGACTCTGCACCAAAGAAAGAAGTATGGTTGGTGTGGTGGAGTGTACAGTGGAGTGTATGGTGGTGTTTGCGGTGCAGTGTGGGGGGTGCAGTGTTTGGTGGAGTGTGCAGTGGATAGTGCGGTGCAGTATGTGGTGGAGTGTGCAGTGGAGTGTATGGTGGAGTGTGTGGTGGGGTGGGCAGTGCAGTGTATGGTGCAGTGTATGGTGGAGTGTGTGGTGGGGTGTGCGGTGCAGTGTATAGTGGAGTGTGTGGTGGGGTGTGCAGTGCAGTGTGCAGTGCAGTGTATGGTGGAGTTGTGGTGGGGTGTGCGGTGCAGTGTATGGCACAGTGAATGGTGGAATGTGGGGTTCAATGTACGGTGCAGTGTATGGTGGAGTGTGGGGGATGCAGTGTATGGTGCAGTGTTTGGTGCAGTGTGCAGTGGAGTGTGTGGTGCAGTGTGCGGTGGAGTGTGAGGTGCAGTGGACTGTGTGGTGCAATATGTGGTGGAGTGTGTGGTGCAGTGTGTTGTGCAGTATGCGGTGGGGTGTGCAGTGCAGCGTATGGTGGAGTGTGTGGTGGGGTGTGCGGTGCAGTGTATGGTGGAGTGTGTGGTGGGGTGTGCGGTGCAGTGTATGGTGGAGTGTGTGGTGGGGTGTGCGGTGCAGTGTATGGTGGAGTGTGTGGTACAGTGTATGGTGGAGTGTGTGGTGGGGTGTGCAGTGCAGTGTGTGGTGCAGTGAATGGTGGAATGTGGGGTTCAGTGTGCGGTGCAGTGTATGGTGGAGTGTGTGGTGCAGTGTATGGTGCAGTGTGCGGTGGAGTGTGCAGTGGACTGTGTGGTGGTGGAGTGTGTGGTACAGTGTATGGTGGAGTGTGAGGTGCAGTGTATGGTGCATTGTGCAGTGGAGTGTGGGGTACAGTGTACAGTGGAGTGTGCAGTGGCACAGGCCTTCAACTCTAGAACATGGACGTGGAGGCAAGGGAATCTGTGTGACGTTTAGGCTAACCTCATCTATATAGCAAGTTCCTGGCTAGTCAAGGATACACAGTGAGGTACTGTCTGAAAAATGAGAGGGAGAGAGAGAAAGACAAAGAGACAGAGAGACAGAGAGACAGAGAGAGTCTTTTATTTCTTTGAAAACAAATTACACAATGAGTGTGTGTGTGTGTGTGTGTGTGTGTGTGTGTGTGCATGCTTAGGTTTAGAAGTTATGTCTATATCTACTGTTTTGAATCATTTTCCCAGATTTCTGCTCATTTTCAATGTTGGAAATTTTAGGCAAATTCTAATTGTGAATTTCAGTGCAAGAGAAGCCACTAATAGTATTTCTAAACAAACCTATCATTTCTCAAGGCTGAACATTGTACTTAGCCAATGGAGATATAAATATTTGCATGCCTGATAGATCCATGCCAACTTTACATGTCACACAATGTACAGCTGCTGCCAGCTCATGAATATGCCCCTGTAAACTCAAATATTAACTAAAACAAATGATAGACATTTGACTTCTGTTGATAGAAGTTTTACAAAGTGGCTTCACTACCTGAGATAAAAGATATTCATGTTTTTCTAAGGTAAATGTAATTGTTTATAAAAACTGTCCCAAATAGTACTGTTAAGAAATGTTTGATGTTGGAGAAAATGTGTGTAGAAAAGACAATATTAGAAAAATGATGTAATGTAGCATATTGAATTTTCAAACCACCTAGGTTTCTGACACATAAAAATAAATCCTGTCTTTCCACTCCAAAGGCGCTTTAGAATTTACTATAAGAAGATCTTAACTTTCCTTATTGCTTACATTTTTCTGTTGATTCAATACTTCTGAAATGTACTAAACACTTTGATCTGTAGCAAATTGAGAGTTATTTATGTCTGAGGAAATTTTTAAAACTGATTTTTCAACTTTTAAAAATTATTGATTTTGACACAAATCTATACAAAAATCCATTTTTTTCCTTACTTGGTTTATACTGCTATAGTGAAAACACAGAAGTGGCACAGGAAGGTCATCCTCACAGGTCCAGGGACATACAGGAAGTCATCCTCACAGGTCCAGGGACGTTCAGGAAGTCATCCTCACAGGTCCAGGAATACGCAAGAAGGTCATCCTCACAGATCCAGGGATGCACAGGAAGTCATCCTCACAGGTCCAGGGATGCACAAGAAGGTCATTCACACAAGTCCAGGGATGCACAGGAAGATCATCATCACAGGTCCAGGAATACACAAGAAGGTCATCCTTACAGGTCCAGGGATGCACAGGGAGATCATCATCACAGGTCCAGGGATGCACAAGAAGGTCATCCTCACAGGTCCAGTGATGTGCTCAGAACAGGTGGGCTATTGTTGGGCCTCAAGGACAGAGTAATCCCAGAAGTGTATGTCACACAATCTCATCCCATAGAAAATCCCTAGGTGTGGGAATGTGTGGTCAAACACTGGCTCACACTGAACTGACATGCTCAAAAGCCAGACACACCATAAATAAAGGTGGTGGCCATCTGCAGACTCTTGTGCAAGGAATGGCTATGGTCATGAGCATCTGAATGGCAAGACGAAGTTTCGCCTTCTTCACTTTGTTCACTGCTGAGCCCCGTCACATTAGTTGCTTTTTATATAGTCACTGTTCTTTTTTTATTTATAGACCAAGGATATAGTTTCATCTCAGACAAGGTATAACATTTTTGAAAAATGTTATGAACTAAGTAGTAAATATTTTTAATAACGTGACTGTAAAGACATAATAAGTAAAGAGTTTCTGGAAGAGAAAAACATATGAAGATAAAGTGACTGCTTCATTTTTTGGAGATGTGTGCTGGGAATTGAATCCAGGGCCCTGTGCATGCTTGTAGGAGGAGGGCTCGCTTGTTTGTCCTGGCCACCTGGCTAGCTTAGCCCCAAAATAACCACATAGAAATGGTATTCATTAAAACATTGCTTGGCCCATTAGCTCTAACTTCTTATTGGCTAACTCTTACATCTTAGTTTAACCCATTTCTATTAATCTGTGTATCGCCACATGGCAGTGGCTTACCAGCAAAATTCTAACCAGTGTCCATCTCAGACAGAGGACACATGGCTTTGCCTTTACTCTGCCTCCTTTCTCCAGCATTCCATTTAGTTTTTCCCAGCCCACCTAAGGTCTGCCCTATCAACAGGCTAAGACAGTTTTTTTTTTTATTAACCAATGAAAGCAACACACAGACAGAAGAACCTCCTATACTACATGCTGAGCACAAGCTTTAGTTTTTTGATATTCTCTCTTTTCCGTCTTGTGGTGAGATTTCAGCCTTAGAAAGACCTATACGTCAATGTGATTTCCTGAGATTGTCAAGGAGGATTAGGTGCTGATGTTGTCTCTGTCACTCACAGTTGCTTCCCTTTGGTAAGGCTTTTCATATTCTGTGTCTTAGGTTCCTCTTCTATAAAACTCAGGCTTTGGGCAGATTATACTAAATACTCATACTTTGAAATTCTATATGTAGCATGAATGATAATTTACTTCCATTAGGGAATATCTTATTTTAAGTTTCTTTTGATCTTAAAATCTAATTAAAAATTTAAGCATACAGGTAAAAAGGAGGACCCAAAGAGGGACACACATGGAGGGCCACACAAAAGAGAAATAGTTAAGCTCTTTTGGGAAAACTGGGAAGGGGAGTAGATGGAAGGGGATGGTCAATGGGTACATGAGGGCTTGAGATGGCCAAATTGGAGAGAGATGGGGAGGGGGAGCAGTGAAAGAGATGCTTTGATAGAGGGAGCCATTGTGGGGTTAGGGAGAAATCAGGTGCTAGGGAAATTCCCAGGAATCCATAAGGATGACTCCAGCTAAGACTCCTAGCAATATGGAAGAGGGTGTTTGAAAGGGCCTTCCCTTTTAATCAGATTAGTGACTACCCCAATTGCCGTCATAGAATCTACATCTAGTAACTAATAGAAGCAGATGCAGTGACCCACAGTCAAGTACTGGGCTGAGTTCCTGGAGCTTAGTTGAAGAGAGGGAGGAGGGATCATATGAGCTGGAAGTGGGGGATGAAGATCATGGTTGAAAAAACCACAAAGAGGGGCTGGAGAGATGGCTCAGAGGTTAAGAGCATTGCCTGCTCTTCCAAAGGTCCTGAGTTCAATTCCCAGCAACCACATGATGGCTCACAACCATCTGTAATGGATTCTGGTGCCCTCTACTGGCCCGCAGGCATACATACACACAGACAGAATATTGCATACATAATAAATAAATAAATAAATAAATAAATAAATAAATAAACAAACAAACAAATAAGAAAAAACCACAAAGACAGCTGACCCAAGCTAGTGGGAGCTCACAGACTCTGAACTCTGAACTGACAATTTGTGTTATTCTGGGTGCATGAACTGGATTTTTGGAGCCAATTTCCTATGGTAGGATGCCTTGCTCAGCCACGATAAAAGGGGTGGGGGCTTGGTCCTGCCTCAAGTCGGAATACCAGACTTCATTGTCTCTCAAGGGAGGCCTTACCTCCTCTGAGGAGTAGATGTAGGGGTGGCAAGATGGTGGGAAGTGAAGGGAGGGAAGAAGAGGAGGAAGGGGGAACTGGGGCTAGTATGCAAAATTAAAAAATTTTAGTGAAAAAAATTTAGGCATGTACTATATAAGAAAGATAATATTTAAGAAAGCATATAAGCGTGTGTGGTATGAAGATGGGAGGTAACATCAGAGTACATGTATGCACCTAATATAGTTCAGGAGGAAGCTATAAAGTGTACTTTGGCAAATTGTTGGATGTCAAAAACATTATAAATATGTATATGTGTGTATGTTATATTGTCAGTAAAATGCAAGAAGTTTAATTTGACAAAACAGAGCAACAGTAACAAAATTAACAAAAATATCCAAAATGAAAAGAAGAAAAAGCAAACAAAGGAAACAAGAACAAACACCCAGGGTGGGCGGATGATCATTTTCTGCACCTTGGTGTGCATATGTGGAGAACTGACAAACACTGTATGCAAACTGTTGGAGTTGTTCGTGAAAAGGATTTGTTCAAGACAGATGAAAAATGGCATCTACCGTCAAAGCCTGGTTTGTGTTAGAAAAGCCCCAAACTGAAAGCAACTCAAATGCTCGATACTGAAGTCATAATTTGGAGATACTCATATAGTGGAATGTTATCCCAAAATGTGGAGGGAAAGAATATGACAACACCGCCAAACTCAGAAACCATAGTAGGTGAAGGCTCATAATGCCATCCCCTGCAGATGGAGAGAAGACTCGGACATGGTGGATGGTGAGTGAGCAGGACTGGAGGAGGCCCTTTCTGAGTGATGGGAGTGATCTATAGCTTGATTAAGGTCTTAAAAACCTCATTGGGAATAAATAGAAAACGTATTTATCAAAACATGTTATATGGTTCCCTTAAGATCTCTGCATTTAGCCACATGTAAATTTTACCTATTGAATGGAAAAAAAAAACGGAGAGTATAGTATGCTTTTATAATTAGTTAAGAAGTTGACAATGGGGGGATTAAGGCCCTACCTGATGGAAGATAGTAGGATGTTAGTGGTTTATTTATGGGCAGGAAAGTGGATATTATTTACAACAATGCCTGGAAGAGAATTCACTTAGTTCTCAAGTAGAGCCTTCTAAGTTTAGATAAAGCAGCTGCCTGTAGTTATTTTACTTCGTCCTTCAGGCTGACAACCAAACAAGCAGACATAGGAATCTAAGTGTCCTGTCCATTCTTCTTGCTTCCAGAACCTCATAGTATAAGCACCGCCTCCAGTGTGGAAAGTAGAAGACATTTCCTATTCTGAAAGGCTAGGGCCAAGTGTTACCCCAAATTCAGTTTCTACACCTAAGACTCGAAAGGAAGTTTGCTATAGAAAACCTTCGGATGGAGGTTAGCATTCCAGGGAGCAGGCTGTAATTGAGATGCCATTCCACACACTGCCAACTGCAGAGACTAATCACTCACCAATACCTCTTGCAGTTTTGGGGGGAGTGGGATGGGAGATCCAGATCCTGGGTTTTAATTTTGTGTGAATTATGTAGCTAAGAAAGGGAAGGCTGATTAGCATAGCTCTGCTACAATACCTGTATTTTGAGTACCCAGGCTCCTGTTGATCAGCATATTCTATTATCATTGGGGTGGGAGGTGGGTGGGGAAGATCATTTGTAATTGATAGGTCAGCTTAAAACAAACGGATTTTGACTCCAGGTTATGATACCTAATGCATATTTCTTCCATCGATAATCAATTCAGTAAACTGAATCAGATTTCATATAATGTAGCTTCATGAAAGACAAAATTGCTTTGTATTCTATCTTGATTAATCTACTATGAATCAGACTGAAAACTCCATTTTGATATAGATTAAAAATACCTCCACAAGTCAACTCCAGCCTAGTAAATTAATTGTTCATGTACAAAGAGTTGGGTGATTGATAGTGTTGCTTTGAAACACAGCGCAATGTTTCAAAAGAATTGCTTAAGAAAAAAAAAAAACCTTGAAGCGAGAAAGACTAACTTTCTGCTTATATTTTCCTTTTTCATTTGAGATGCTTGACCAGACTTATTATAAGATGACATCTTAAACTACCAATGAAATCATGCTTATCTCACAAAAAACAACCTGTTTATTAAAAATGCATTTAGACAAAATCACCATCTTCAAATATTTGAAAGCCTATCATGTAGACAGAGAGGTTCTCAAAGATTGTCAGAGCTGGCAAACCTTCTAAGTGGTATAGAATAATCATGTTTGCAGGCAAAGGACAAAGTCTGTAATATGCAGAAAGTGCTGCCAGGTGACTCTTCTAAGAGTTGTCTGTTGCCAAGGGTTGTTTCCTACCTGTGAGGTTACATCATCTCTCAGAAATGTTACAGAGGGCATTCAGAGCTGCAAGAAAAATTGAACCCCATATCCCTGCACTCTACAGCAACCCTAAGACTGTCTGAGTGGTAAACTCAAGTAATTTTTTAAATGGCAGTTTCTTTAAAAATAGATATTAGTAGGACATTCAGTTTTAACATTGCTGTAGAGTTATGGCAGGCATTTAAAAGGGAGATGGGTTTATTATACACTGTTCCTAAAATGTGAAACTCCTGACAAGTTAGGTAATTTGGGCTTTTATTCAATAGCTCCAGGAACCCTAACTTGTCTCGTGACATGATCTACCTCAATTTTGTATAATTCTAATTATTAATAATTTTTCCTTGTACCCGATCAACCCTTCTCAAGTGTCATCCAAGGGCCTTGAGCGACCTTCATGGTCAAAGCTGTTTTCCTAATACTACACAGACTTCATTTGTCTTTTTCATTCGCATCTTGCACAAAAATCCAGTGAAGCCTTCCAGAGACTACATGACATGTGACATCTTAGCAGGCTGAATGTTAATGTCGATATGAGAATACAGCTGTCTTTTATGAAATATGACATTGAAGAGATTTTAAAAACTAAAACGCCATGCTACTTTTTCTATTAAATGATTTAACTTGAAAACAACTCATTAGAATTTTATTTGAGTAAGGTAACCCAGACCTAGAAAGACAATTGCCACATATACTCATTCATAAGTGCATTTTAAACATAAAGCAGAGAAAACCAGCCCCTAAACCACAATCCCAGAGAACCTAGACAACAGTGAAGACACTAAGAGAGATATACATAGATATAATCTACATGGAAGGTAGAAAAAGATAAGATCTCCTGAGTAATTGGGAGCATGGGAACCTTGGGAGAGGGTTGAAGGGGAGGGGAGAGGCAGGGAGGGGAGCACTGTAAAACATAAAGCTCAATAAAAATCGATAAAAAGGAATTTTATTTATGTATACATCTTATCGGTTTGTTATTTTAAAGAAATAATAATTTTAAATTTAAAATATGCTAAATATTAGTAGGTATAGTCCACATAAATTGAAATTTATAAATTTCTTGATTATTTGTCGGGTACAGTGTATAATGGTGTCCTGAGATCAAAACATTTGAGGATGACTCTTCTAGTTAGAGATCACTTCTTCCCACAACTGCACAAGATGCTACCATACAGATCTGATCTGAGACTCGTACAAGCCGTTGGAGACAGGACAACAATTCCCTTCTTAGTTCCCTTCTGCAGACAACACACCATAGTCAATTCAGCCACTATTTAATGGCTGTTTTCTGAATGTAGTTTGGTTTCTCATGTGTTATCTTAAACATCGCAATCAGAATAAAACAAAATATTATAGATCATACTTTTTTAATTTTAATTTTTATTTATTTATTTATTTATTTTATTGAGAAAAAAAATTTCCGCCTCCTCCCAGCCTCCCACTCCTCTCCCCCTCTCTCTCAAGTCTGAAGAGCAGTCAGGGTTCCCTGCCCTGTGGAAAGTACGAAGTCCTCCCCCCTCCATCCTGGTCTAGGAAGGTGAACATCCAAACTGGCTAGGCCCCCACAAAGCCAGAACAAGAAGTAGGATCAAAACCCAGTGCCATTGTCCTTGGCTTCTCAGCAACCCTCATTGTCCGCCATATTCAGAGAGTCCGGGTTTATCCCCTGCTTTTTCAGTCCCAATCCAGCTGGCCTTGGTGAGCTCCCAATAGATCAGCCCCACTGTCTCCGTGGGTGGGTGCACCCCTCTTGGTCCTCACTTCCTTGCTCATCTTCTCCCTCCTTCTGTTCCTCATTGGGACTTTAGGAGCTCAGTCCAGTGTTCCAGTGTGGGTCTCTGTCTCTATCTCCATCCATCGCCAGATGAAGGTTCTATGGTGATATGCAAAATATTCATCAGTATGGCTATAGGATAGGATCATTTCAGGTTCCCTATCCTCAGCTGCCCCAGGAACTAACTGGGGACCTCGGCTTGGGTACCTGGAAGCCCCTCTAGGTCCAAGTCTCTTCCCAACCCTAAGATGGCTCCTTTAATTAAGATATGTGCTTCCCTGCTCCCCTATCCAACCTTCCTGTATCCCAATCATCCCGTTGCCCCAAGTTCTCCCCATCCTACCCTTCTCACTTTTTTCTCCCCTTCTCCCCTTACCCCAGGGATCATTTCTATAGTTTGTTAGATCATACTTTTAATAGTAGAGTGGGACCATTATCCTGAATATTGGAATTGTACTGCTATTCATAATGCTTAAGTCTGAGTTGTTGTTTGTGACCATATCATGATAGTGTTTGTGCATATGGAGCTTGTCGATAACAAAGACTTCGAAGTGCATTTTAGCAAAGCTCCCATATCTAGGCCACATATTCCAAATCTTTATTTTTTTCTAGTTTTCTTTCTCTGTAGTTGAAGATTTTAATAATTTTGCCTCGTAACTTTAGTCTCACTTTCTGAAGTCTTGCTTGGCAGTGTAGTCAGATCTGTTGCAGCCCTCCATTGTGAATGTAATACTGGTTTCCTTAGCTTGGTGGTACTGGCACATCTAACAAAGATGGCATTTGGATGTCAATGAAATCATGGACACTGCCCCAGATGAAAGAAGAGTTCCTCAGTGTATTGCTCCCTGTTCTGTTGAGGGCATCTCCCCACTTTGGGTACTTTAGCACATCCCAGCCTGGTGACAAAAAAAAAAATCCCTCCAGTGACCATAAGTGTGAAAGGTTCTGGGTTATCCATGAACTGCCTTTTGTACATTTTTCATTCACCTGTCTTGGCCTCCATCACCTTTTCCCTATGCGTGTGTGTGTGTGTGTGTGTGTGTGTGTGTGTGTGTGTGTGTGTGTGTGTGTATAGAAAATCACCTTTGTTAAAAAGCAGCCAAGATTGAAAACTCTTCCTCTGTTATCCTCTGGCACTAGTAGCTTCTGGTTACTCGCTCTTCCTTCTGCCAGGGATGTGAATCTGAAAGACCGTATCATCACTGTGTTTCTTTCTCACCATTTGGGCTCTTGTTTCAAATGCCAGTGGTTCTCCAGGCCTCACCCTAACTCTCACCCTTCTCTCACAGTCTGTTGTCTAAAACTTCATAGAATCTGTTGTCATCAAGTTGGTTTCCAGGTGAGTCCTTGGCCTGTGTAGACACTTCTTTCTTCAGCACTTTCTGGGGTAGTCCGGGTGTGATAACCTTTGCCTTGATTCTTGTTTATCTTTACATGTAACACTTTGAAAACATCTTTTCTAAAGTTTATGGTACCCATATGACAATGTTTAGGCCTTTTTTATGTTGTCTTCTTGAACTCTGAAATAACATACTTTAGAAATATATAATGTACAAAAACTGGTAAGTCTTTGAATTTTTATGACACTTGAATGCCATATTTATTTTCAAAATTGGTTTCTTGTTACCAAAAATACATTTGTCTTGTTTCTGGGGCCGGATGCAAATGTTTTATTTCTATGGTATGTTTGATGTTACTACAGCTTGCCATGTGCTGGATTCTTTATTTGTTGACAGAATGCCAACTCTGTCAAACGGAATTTACCTCAAGAGGAAAGGATTTTATTCGTGTGTCTATTCTTCTAGCATTGTAGTAAAACTAAGAAAAATATGATTTGGGTACTTTTGAAATATGACTATGAAGAACAGATAGAGTAGCAACAGCAATAACAATGACAAAGACCCCAACTGAATTAACCAGTGTGATAACGTATCAATTTATTTACCTACTTTTCAACAATTGATATTGAGTGTGTATTTAAATAATATTCATCAGCAGGCACCATGACCATTAGATGCTTGAGGAAGAGGACATGATCTTGAGGAATACCAGTACAATGGAAAGGATGGTGGCAGGGGTGCATATGATTGTAATACAGTACAATGCGAAATAAGAGACATGCATATAAGAACCCCAAATAGAAGATGAATATCACTTGTTCCCTCTCAGGAACTTTACAATGCAGGACAGGAGTATCAACCATGGCAACAAGATGAAGAATATAATACTTTTTAGCAGGGGGGATGGAGAGAAGGCTCAACGGGTAAGAATATTCCTTGTGCAAGCATGAGGATATGTGTTCAAATCCCCAGCACCCACATAAAAAGCTAAGTATGACTATGTCTGTATCTATTATCCCAGAATTGGGGGCCAGTTGTGACAGGTGAATCCCAGGCATTTTCTGGCTTGTCAGCCTAGATGAAATAGAAGATTTCCAGTTCAGTGAGAGAGCCTGTCTCAAGGCAATGCGGTAGAGAGCGACAGAGAAATATGCTCAGCATCTCCTTGTAGCCTCTGCATGTACACACATGGTGCAGCACCCTCATATGCTACACCAGACAAACACAGACATACACACACAGACATACACACAGATACAAAAACACATATACACGGACAGACACACATACACAGACAAGACACACATCGACACAGATACACAAACATACCCACAATACAAGGATTATTCTTCGTAAAGCCAAGTAAAAAGGTCTGAACAAACCATGGACAGTTCCACACAGCTGAGCATTTGCTTGTGCTGATGCGAAAGAACAAGTAGAAATTTGAAATGTACTATTTGAGCGAGTGGTTTTCCAACTGCACTGTTTGACTGTCATTAGGAACCCATCAGTGAAAAGGGGACTATGAACAAGGGGAAAAAGGAAGACTAATTAGGGGGTGGCGTATTTATATGTTTATATTTCACAACTTCCACGTATACCATCCACGTGCAAGATTACCAGAGAACCATGCAAGACCGTGACATGTGCATACCGTGAAAGCACTGTGGCGGCAGAAGTAGACTTGGTTCTGCTGTCGTGTGCCAGAGACAGGCAGCGTGGAGCCTTTTGTTGCCTTCTTATGCTTGGCATAGTTCATTTTTGCCAGAATTTCAAACTTATAAAGCTCTTTGTTCAAAGTATATTTTATTTGCTTTAAAAATAACTAGTCCTATAGATTATTGTATAGAAACAGAATATTCATGCATGGACCAGGAGTGAAGCTCAAGTGGGAGAATGTTTGCCCAACATGTCCAGCAAAAGAAAAACAAAAAAGATGACGTGTATCTTTTTTTATTACAATTGCTATTATTGTCTGTAATAAATAACATACATGTATAAAATTTCAGTTAGCCATGTATTGATCAATTTTATAAATGTCTGCATTTTATATAGTACAGACATATAAGTCAACTGTAGACACCGTGTTTCTATAAAAGGCATTTATGTTTCATACTCCTCGAGATAATGATTCTTTTGGATTCTAAAGTCACCCATGCTGTGAACTTTAAGGACCTGTATTTTCAAGGAAAAAGGACTCCTTTGTACTAAGATGAAAATTATTCATTTCAGCTCAAGCACCATATCTTTCCATTAGTGCTGAAGTGAAGGCTGCCCGAGTCCACGCCCTGCTCATCTTCTAGGCTGACCCAAGCCCTGATGACTATTTAGGTCTTCCCAGGTCATGCATGCCTGCATAGCTATATCGCTCTATTGAAAATGGAATCAGGTCTTAAGAGGCAACAACACTCATGACAGTCTTGAAGCGTTTGAAACTAAACCTGTATGCCCAATTCCGTAATTGGAGTTCCATCTGAGGGTGGCAATCCTTTGTAGCTCACCATGTACTCATTATGTTCCTCAAGTTATTTCATTTAATACTTCAAGCACGGTGATATCCAGGACACTATTCCCCATGTGTAGTCGAGGGAGCTTCCACACTACAGCTCAGGGTGGTCCTCTGACTTGTTGGGAACATAGGCAGCAAAGGCAGAGCTCACTCGGCTCAGACATCCTGTGCTCATGTAACATTGTCCTTGATGCTACTTATGCATGTTCAGAACAGAGATCAGGTCAGCAGCTACTATGGGAGAAAGGCTCAGGTACTGGACAGCTTCGGGCAAGCAGCTCCAGGCAGTACTGACTTTACACTTCATCTGTCATCCATCTGTGCTCACCACATCTCTCAGGAATTCTCTTCTACTCATCTTAAGAGATGAGCCCATCTGTGTCCTGAAAAGGTAAGGGTAGTACAGGCTAGGTAATCAGACTTCATAGGGTTGTCAAGAAAATGTGTTCATTTTCTATTTACTATCCATCCTTTTTACCTCTGGTCAGTAGAAAGATGGCGATGGATTCTTGAAGCTGTCAGAGACAGGAGTCAGAAAGATAAGCACAATTAAAGCAAGGACCTCCAGATAGCAACCACCTTCCTCAGGGCTTTCTCTATTTATTTCTAATTTGCACAGCTCTGGTCTCATCATTCCATCCAGATACAAAATGTCTGGGAAGTAGACCCTTCTGGTGTAGCAAGTTATCCACTATGCAAAACAATGACATCGGCAGGGCACAGTGGTTGTGAGTGGGCTGCACCTCTTTCCTGACTCATTTTCCTATTCTGAGTTTGCCCCGTTTATTTCTCAGTTCAAAGTTGTGTCTGCTGAGACTTATGCTGGACCTTTACTGTGCTCTAAGTGCCTAAGGCCGATGCTATTACGGCCCTTCTTAGAGCTTGGGCACCTATTCTTGTTGATTGTGGGCTCAAAGAGTAGGAAGCTGTTTAGGAAGAATATGAAGGCCAACTCTTCCACAACCCTGTTTGGAGGTGCATGGAAGGCTCTGACGAGTGACAATAGGCTGTGACTTTGGGTTTTTGTAGAGCACCTTTTTATCGTGTACGTCATTCAGTCAAAAACATTGCTTCTCTGAGAAAGAGAAAGAGAAAGAGAAAGAGAAAGAGAAAGAGGGAAAGGAAAAGGAGGTGGGGCACGCTGTTGTGGGTTGAATGTGAAATGTCCTCCACTGGATCATGTGTTTGAACAGTCGGTCCCAGCAGGTGGTGTGACTCGGGAAGGTTTTAGAAGGTTTAGAAGGTGAGCCTTACAAGAAAAAGTATTCACTTGTGGGGCCTCTCTTTCTCCTCACTCTTTGCTTCCAGCCATTCCTTGCTACAGTCACCACGATTTTCCAGCCTCCCACCTTGAAGGACTATATTCCTCTGGAACTGTGAGCCACACTAAGCCCTTTCCCTTTTAAGCTGCCTTCGGTGGGGTATTTCATCACAATAAGGAGAACAGTGGGTAGGACCCATGCCTAAATAGGAGCCCTAAATTGTTTTCACTTAAATGTTTACAAGGCTTGTCACCTAACTATTCATCCCATGGCCCCTAAATATAGCACCCCTTACAAGTTTGCAATGATATAATATTGTAAAAACCATAATTAAAGATGCATTATTTAAAACAGCATAGTCAAGTTCTAAGGTGATAGTCAATGTGTTATTAGGCTCAGGTGAAAGACACATCTTGAACTTTTTCCACTTGTGATACCTTTTCACCTGAGAAAGTTATAGGTGTTCCCAACTATGTAGTTTTATTTATTGATAATAAACCATAAAAGTTTAAGAGAATGCTTTGCTATACATTTGATTTTACCATTTATTTAGGAGTCAAGTAAATTTATTTAAATACTAGTGATGTGAATGTGTTTAGTTTTAGATAACAATTTAATTCTTGGCTTAATATTTTATATTGTAGGGCATAGAGCACGGTCATTGATCTTCATGTTCGATGATTATTTTGACTTTATGATAATCAATTCTGAGAACACTGCCTTGTATAAATCTGCAGTATACAAGGGCACAAGGCTATCGAGGGTCATTTCAGAAACTGTAAGGAATTTTATCCTAACCTTAATCCAAAATTCATTTAATGAAACTCAAGTCAACAATTCAAAAATTATTTTTTTAAATCAAACACTCTAACTCAATGTTAACACTAATTTGATGCTTACATATTGAAGACTGTCAATAGCAAATATTAAAAACATGTGTTTTTCACAGTTAAACCATTATGTTTCTACTAGTTAGTACAAAACTATGTGTGTATAGTGGAAACATTGATATTCATTATAAAAAGAATCTGTGAATCTGAACCAAGACTTTCAGAAAAACTTTGCTAGTGTTCCATGTTATAATTTCAAGCACAGTGCTAAAACATGCATGCCATGCATTTAGAACCAAGGCTGCAATGATGTATCAGAATGCAACATTGGTGAATCCTGCCAAAACACCTCAGATTCATCTTGTGTTTGACTTGGGTGACTGTGTGTTCATAAAACCTTGACTATTGTCATCCCCGTTACAGCTACCATATTCAGTTATGTCATATGAGGTTACTAGCTACAGTTTAAGACTCTCAGGACTGAGCTGTCATGAAGCAACATAAGCAGAACCCACATTTAGCGCTTTTGTTTTCCTGTTCATGTAAAGTCTCCTGTAGATCTGCACAGTCCTCCAGGAAACACCAATGAGGCCTCAGGGAGACTGCTCATCAATCCTCACTTCCTGTGACTCCAGAGCTGCTTGTGAGGCCTGAGGAGGCTGCTCGCCTGTCCTCACCTCTTACCATGGTGCTGGCTGCTGGTACCGACACACACTAGACAAGGCAGAGAGCCCTGGGAATCCAGCGACCCGTGCTGTGTGAGCTCACTTGGATCTTTTAGACCGAGTCATGAGGCTTTGCCTGGCTGCCAGGGACTGAGAAGTAACTGTTCAGAGTTCCTTGAAGATGACAGAGTGTGATGAATGCCATCTTAGTTAGGGACAGGACAATTGCTTGAAACCATCATGCAAGTAGTTCTCTGTATCTGCATACCACTGGTTTGAATTTGAAGTTCTTCGGGAATTTGAGGTCAGGAGCAGATGACTGTATATGTCCCTCTTGCTGAATTCTTTCCGTGTCAGCCGTGATAAAGCCTAGGAAGTCCGGGATACTTTCAAACAGCAACAGCCACCGTGCCGTGTAAATGTGGGCTTCAGAGACTGACACCTCATTCTCGAGTGCATAATAAAGCTTTGAATGAACGTTGGATGGATGAGTGGATTGTTCTTGGAAACATCCTTCAAATTTAGACACTGTAATTGGATGTAATTTATCTTGGACATCTACTCTTATTCATTTTTTAAATGACTCTAAATGAAATTTTATATGAAAACAGGAAGCTGAAATCCCTGTGCAGTCCCTGGGTGGAATTTTTTTTTTCCTAGACAATAAGGCAGGCCCCACTAACAAAAGAGAAAGAAACACCTCACACAAAGGCCTGAGGCTTGCTGTCAGCATGCAGGGCCTGACCGTTTCCGGTCCCTTTCCTCAACAGCAGTTGCCATGACAGGGGTCCTTCTGGCCTTTTTTTTTTTTTTTTTTTTTTGGTTTTTGTTTTTTTGTTCTGTGGAAACGCTGTAGCTCTGAAGCTTACCCTTGAGCCTTTTCCTCTCTGCTACTTGATTATATATCACCAACTTTGGCTTTATTTATGTTTAGATATTGTTATCATTTTGAAGACTAAAAAGAGTCATCTGCGGTATTTTACTGGATATAAAGTTTTAGATTTTTTTATCATGAATGAATAACAAAACTAAAATGTACTTTTGCCCGGAGCAGACAAAGAAATTAGCATATGAGGCTGTATGTAGATTTCCCACCTGGAAGCCTCAGTGTGCCTCCCTACCTTCTCTACCCAGCCGGTGTCACCAAGTGCCACCTGGGGAAGCTGTACTTATCAGCCACAGCTCATGAGCAGTCAGACATGGCCCTGTCTGCTGTACCCGTAGCTTCACCTTGGTGAGTCTAGTTAACAACCTAGCCCCCAATCTAGATAGCCACAGCACCTCTCCTGTGTGTGTGCTTGAGGATATATGTGTAAGCATGTCTCTGTGTGTGAGAGTGTGCATGTGTGTATGAGAGTGTGCATATGTGTGTGAGAGCGTGCATATGTGAGTGAGAGCGTGCATGTGTGTGAGAGTGTGCATCTGTGTGTGTGAGAGTGTGCATGTGTGTGAGAGTGTGCATATGTGTGTATGAATGTGTGTGTGAGAGTGTGCATGTGTGTGAGAGTGTGCATGTGTGTGAGAGCGTGCATGTGTGTGAGAGTGTGCATCTGTGTGTGTGAGAGCGTGTATATGTGTATGAGAGTGTGCATATGTGTGTATGAATGTGTGTGTGAGAGTGTGCATGTGTGTGAGAGTGTGCATGTGTGTGAGAG
>NW_004949120.1:3233642-3241976 GCF_000317375.1 Microtus ochrogaster
ATGAATGTGTGTGTGAGAGTGTGCATGTGTGTGAGAGTGTGCATGTGTGTGAGAGTGTGCATGTGTGTGAGAGTGTGCATGTGTGTGAGAGTGTGCATGTGTGTGTAAGAGCGTGTATGTGTGTGAGAGTGTGCATATGTGTGTATGAATGTATGTGTGAGAGTGTGCATGTGTGTGAGAGCGTGCATATGTGTGTGAGAGCATGCATGTGTGTGAGAGTGTCCATGTGTGTGAGAGTTTGCATGTGTGTATGAGAGCGTGCATATGTGTGTGAGAGCGTGCATGTGTGTGTGGGAGTGTGCATGTGTGTGAGAGTGTGCATGTGTGTGTGCGTGTGTGAGAGAGAGAGTGTGTGTGTGAATGTGGGTGTGTGTGTTTGTGTGTATGAATGTGTGTGTGTGTGCGCATGTGTGTGTGATGCAGGAACAGAGAACTGATGGAAATGTTGCTGATAAATTACTGATGAGAACAAGGCATGTCTATCTTTGACTTTTTTTTTGTTTTCATGAATGAGGAAATGATCTTGTTATTACTTTATTGATCCCAGCCAAGTTCTTTGACACATTTCTCCCATTAAAAAAATAATAATAAAGTCTCTTTGTTCTGGATTCCAAATGGGTTTCCTTTTCTTTCTTTTCTTGGTCAACCCTTCTGTGTTTCTGCAGCATCGGCCACCAGTGTGACTCCACTTGTACAGTCACACATGGGATGAGAGGAGGGACAGACATGGGAGCAGATTGTCCCAGGCGGCTACTTTTCTGTTGACTTGGATGCAGTCCTAGGGGGAAAAATCATTTAAAATAAGTTACTCACTTTAAATCTTCAAAGTTTCTGGGACAGCAGGCAGGGACTTGGCAATGTGCTGGTGATGTGTTTTAGCCAGGATGGTCTTCAGAAATATGCTTGAGAATTATTAACTCGTCTGGGCATAATTTAGCAGTATTTACTGTCTGTTCCTTTGAGTCACTGCACAATCTGTACTGTCCCTGGGAGATGGAGACCTTCCTCGGCTGGGCTGTTATATCATGTAACAATATATAAAGACACGGCCATTCTTACAGTGCAAGCTTGTACCCTGTTGGAGTGTGACCTCTGTAAGTTTAGTTTTGTGCACCAAAGCTATTTGACATTTACCCAAACAAATTTAAATCTCGTGGTGTGTGTGTGTGTGTGTGTGTGTTTTAATGACGAACAGCATTGCTCTGACAGCTTGCTCCCCAGGGAAGAGATATGGTGGCTAACTGTAAAGCCTAGATGCTTCCAAAGTCCTTTTCTTCCACTGGTCCCCAAGCAGTGTGTCTGGAGCAGGGCAATTCAGCTTGCCACTGTGGCAGCTGGGAGTTTGACAGTGTTATGAAGAATTGCAACTGTTGATCAGTGGATTGTTACAGTGTTGATGACAGCATTGCAAATTAATTCTGAAATTAACTGAAGGGACATGAAGAGGTCCCAGTGCTTATCTGAGGGAAGGAGGGCAGCATAGAAATTACCAGTAGAGCTGAATGCATGTGAAGAACATGTTCAGAGAATCATGGCTAGTAACCCATGTGGCAAGAGCGCTCTCCATGCTGGTGTCTTCCTTAGCAGAGCCGGTGGCTGAGAGATACATGTAGAAGAGTTATGACTGAATATTTTCAGCATTTTTGTTATTTTAGAAGTGATTTCTTGAACTCATTGCATCTCAGAAAGGGAGGGTGAATAGGTTTCTATTTCCCTTCTGTCTCAAAGTTAACCCACTATTTTGCAACACTGAGACCGCTTCTGGTCGCTCCAGTATCTTTTTCCAGGTCTGGAGCAGCTTTCTGTTGTTTGTCACCTAGTTGTATCTTGCAGTTCTCGGGGTTATTTTGGCGACGTGTGCAGAATGCCGTGTACCGGAAACCAGAGGTATATCCTTCACCAGTGGCCATTAGCATATGCTTTTCCTAGGGTTCCATGTGCTTATTCCGAACATGTGCCTTTTACAATGCAGAACACAAGAGACTTGTTTTGTAAGATTAATGAAGGTCACCAAAATTCTCAAAAGTATTCTGATAATTAAGGCTTTGTTTATCAAAAACAAGTTATATTAAGAGCAAAAAGATTCATGGTAATTATTCATAATCTTAACAATTCAAGTGTAGCCACCTCATTTGTGCATTTAATTCTTCTTGTTAATGTTTTGCATAAATCTGCATAATTACTTGAGTTGCCTGTTGTAATTTTGACAGCTACTCAGTTCATGTGCACCAAAGTATATCAAAAGCTTGATGTGCTGAATATTTATAATTTTACGTATGTTCTTGGGATAATATTTTTTCAACAATATTTTTAGTTTTTATAAAATTGACACGGTATACTCGGAAACTTTGCCAAATGTAGCTGTCTAAAATAGAGAGTACAGGAGGGAGGAGAAATAACATTTAAAGGTATAGAACCCGTACAGGGCAAGGTTTCCGAGTATTCCAATGGAATTATGCCTCTCGCAATCTCTTCTTCTCTCTCGCTCGCCTTTTCTTTCTCTCTCTTTCTTGCCACATGAAATCTTGGGCTCTTCTTGCCTCACCACCCCCTGCAGAAGCCTTTGAAAAGAAAGAACTCCCTTCCACTCCCATCTTCCTGTAATTATTTTTCAGGATCCAGAGGAACCAGTGCTTTCCAGTTGTCCCCCTCTGGATAACAGGAGCAGTATGAATAGTAAACAACCCAAGGAAACCCCTAAGCACCATCTCAAGTGTAATCTTGTCTTGATACTTCGATACTTCAATTCTACTGGGAAGAGGGAGGAGATCACCATTTTATTATGAGGAAGGGGAGTGTCTGACTGCGGTTTTTAGCAGGTGGATTTCCCAAGTAATATAAGTTCCAAGAAATAATCACTTCCAATCAGTGCAATCACAGGGAAATCATAGCAGCAAGAGTAATCCATAGATAAGCTGATAACAGGCCCTTTCTAAGTTCCTGAAGGGAAGAGAGTTTATGGGTTGAGAAATTCTAGCCTCTCCCAGAGAAGTGGTAGCAGGCATGATTTCAGAATGCCTGGAGAGGTTGCATTTGTTTGTAAATATGTCCGAGCTTGTGAAATGTTGAGACATTTCAAGCCCAGATCTTTGAAGAAATTTTATTGTTTTTGCTCAACTATACTTGGGGGAGTTTCGTCAGTCAAAGTTGTATAATTGATTGCCCTGATACCAGAACTTCAGGAAGATCTAGTAAAACAAGGCAGGCATCCTCACTGGCATTCTGACACCGTTTTCAAGTGCTCCAAGGCTCTGTTTTGCCTAAAACACTGTGGTTTCATCAGGTGACTGGAGAGGACTAATATTTGATTTGAAAGGTATTGAAGGTATCATCGGTCAGTTGTCCCTCATTCTGTGACATCTGCAAACACCATCATATAGGAGACAGACTTCCCTGGAGTCCCTGGGGAACCCTTAGCCCATGCTGATGAGTGATCTGCTCTGAGATGCTTAGCAGTGTCCATTTGCTATACACTGGTATTTTTTTCTATTACATGTCTTCCAAAAATGATTTGAATTTATTAACTTTCTAGTACTTAATAAAACGTCAACATGTTTTGAGTTCTTCTAGTCACATAAGTGAGGAAGCCAGTGAGTTGAGATGATGGCCCAAGGAAACGAAGATTTGCTCACATAGTAGATCTCAGCTCCTGGGAGTTGAGTATAACTCCCAAAGCTCCCCCCGCCCCCCCCCCCCCCCACACACACATTGCATCAGCAAACCAGCTACAAACTACCTTTCATTTGTTTGGTTTTTTAAAGTTTCTCAAAGCATTGAAAATACAGCTCAACTTTAGAGAATACTAAGGATATCAAATAAACTTATTATGGGATTATTTTGAAAAAGAAAAAAAAATGGACTCTGCAGATAAAATATCAAATTTATCTGGCCTCCTATTTATATCTTAGTATGTGTGAATGAGCTTATGCCTGGATATAGATTGTGGGCACACAGATATGGAGTTGTTTAAAGTGCAATCCTATGCTTCTATTTTTCAAGTTGATGAACACTTAGATGTAAGTAAAAAAATTAAAAGCTAGCTGCAAACTCAATGTGTGTTACACACAGTAGGGAATGAACATAAACCCAGTGGAAAAGCCACAACAGTGCAGCTATATGCATTAATTAAAAGAAGTTTGTTAAACTAAATTTGAAAAAAAAAACTTCTTTAATTGTGTTTACCCAAAAGCCTTTTCTTCCTAATTTAAATAGCATAAACATCTGGACTAAAGCAATATTAGAATCATGGCAGTAGTCAAGCAAATCTTGTGGAAAATAATGAAATTAGATCCCTGGTGTTGTGACAGAGGAAGGGCAGGATACATCAGTTCGATGTTAATAAAATTTCCATGAATGACTGAATACAATTAAGAAATTGTCAGTTGCGGCAATGAACTTTTGTAGCTCATAGATGTTTGCATCATTTGATTATGCTGGCAATTTAAAATTGTTTGTTAGTGTCTGTGTTGGGATATTAATTATGACCTTTATTACAGCCCACAATTAAACTAGTCCATATAGCAAGAAACAAACTGTGTTGTGATACCAAAGGGGCTGAACTATTTAGAGAGGGGTCTGTGGGGCTGGGGGTTACCAGAGCCCTTTCAAAGTAGAAATGACTTTAAAAAGATGAACTATGGGGCAAGAACAGAGATGAGTAAGCCCTTTAATACAATATTTTCCTTTTAATAGTGTTTTAACAGTTTTAATTGCTAACAACATCTGTAAAACTGGGGGAAAAGCGTTTTTAACTGTGACTCTAAGATAAGCTTTCCCTGTTCAGGAAGAGAAAACAATTATTCATTGGTTAATTAGCTGTAAACAACTTTTAAAAGACACATCCATTATATATGTAATTATTTGGAAAAAAAAGGCTCTAACGTTATTTGTACTAATGCATAATTATTAGTGCTCGCTGGAAGGATTAACAGTACTTAGATGACCACCATTACTGTGGAGGAGCACGGTGAAGAAATGAGGTTCGCATCAGCAAGGCATGTGTGGTGATGAAGTGGACAGCAGGTTTTCCCTCCCGGACTCTTTGGGAGAGTTTGTGTGCGGTCACGGTACATTCGCAGAAGCACCGTCTTCCACGTGGCAGTTTCTCGTCCACACTGTTACAACACATTTTAAGGAGAACACCGCAGTGGATAAGTGTATATTCCTAAGAGTTACACTGCTGCTAAAATCGATTTACTCACTTTTACCTCTGAGTGCATTATTTTTCTTAAATCAACAACAGTAAATTATAGTGCAAGCCAATGGTTATGTGAAAACTGAAGTTACTACTGACGAGACTGCGAGCCCTATTTGTACTCCCAGCAGCCTTTCCATTATGTCTGTTAGGGCAGCGTCTTTAACTTAGTTTGCTGTTTCCCAGTCATTGGGAGAGATCAAGTGGAGTAGAAACAAAACCAGTTGGGCCTGGTGCTTGTAATTTTAGCCGAGGATGTTTAGCGCTGCCTTTTTCCGGGGGTCAGTGGTTTTTACTAAAGTAAAACAACGCGGACATTTTCAACTTAAATAGTTTGGCTATTGGTTCCTTGCGTCCACCCTGTAGGTATTCATACTTTCCCTCTGCCATCGGTTACCTCATGCAGGCGCCGAAGGCTCTAAGTTGTCTGTTTTGAACTACAGTGATGTTGAGAAAGATTATTGTAGAGCCTGGGGCAAACCCACAGTCATGTGCTACTGTGTATCTTGATCTTAGATAGTCAGAAGGTTGGTGGAGACTTTCTTACTTCAGAGGACTGAACTGATTCCACCCGAAAATCTCTCCTGCTGGAAGAACTGAAGTGCCAGGCTCTGGTTTTAGGGTCTGCACCCCCCAGTTCCCCAGACGGCAGTGAAAATTTCCATGGTAGACACCCATTTTGTGTCCCTCTCCTCGAGCCACGCATTTGAAGTGGGAAGGCCGCGGTGACAAGTGAATTTGCTGGGAGCTCCGAGCAGTCGGAAGAGTCCTTGCGTATTCTCAGCGATCCTGCCTTTAACGTCCTTGATGGAGGCTTCTGCTCCACATCGAGGAGGTGCCTAGTTGGGAATCACTCCAGCATTGAAGAGCTTCAATTTTCCATAACATTTGGCATGAGTAAAGATTTTGTCTTGAGTGGTGACCGCTTCGGCTGCCACACTGACTGAAGGAGCTGGGCCTCAGGAGACATGCACGTGGCATTATTTAAGCCGGCGTTTAGCTTTGAGCAGACTTGAGCTCTGGTCAGTGGGCTGGATTATCAGGCTCTTTCTGTCCATTGCTCCCCAGCACCGTGTTCTTCCTACAGCCTAAATCCCGAAGAGGTGTTATCGGACACGCACCTGTACAACACGTTCATGTCGTGATTATTTTTCCAATTCAAACCCAGCCCATGACCTTTGGCACAGCTGTGGTGAGGGGTGGGTTCTGCAGCCTGTTGTTTTCTTTCAATGGTAGAGGAGAGATGATTACGTTTTCAGCTATTTGTGAATCTAAGCAGGAATGATTACTTGCAACATTGGGGTTTTGCAAATGGGAAGCCTTGTTGCTCAATTTACTAATTTATTTTGTGGTCTGTGACTAAACTGAGGAAAAATGCAAATAGTACAAGGCCCTTTCTGTTTTAGCACCGGATCAGTTTACTGATGGGAGGATCAGAGTCACTAAACACGCCGACACTCAGGGTTCCTAAGTAGTTGGGCTTTAAACGCAGCTAAAGTGAAGACGGGGAAGATTGCTGGGACTCACACAGGGAGATTGAAATGAGATCTCGTTATTTATTCTAGCTTTAAAATGAAGAGTCTCCAGCTCAGTTTTATTGGCCATTGTGGCAGCACAAACAGGTCTGCTCCCCATCACACGGGACAATGAACTGCGTGGCTGGGAGGTGACAAATTCACCCAAAAAAGGGAAGCATTTAGCAAGGGCTGAGTGACGCTGCTGCAGTTTTTGGAAGGATGCTGTTAAATCCTTTGTCAGGCGCTAGCTCTTCACCACTGAAAATCACATGCTGATGCTCTTGTGCTTTTGGTAAGGATCCGATCAGTGTCTTTCAATATTGGTGATATTAAAATCACTCATGAAGATGCTTTTCTCTCATATGTATGTATGAGTACATTCACAGAAGTTAGGTCTTCAAGAGGACACCAGTAAGGGATGTTTACTGAGGCACAGTGTGTTCCTATGGATGTTTAAAAATACTGAGGGTGTGTGTCAAATAAAATCCCTCTGTGCTTTAATCGGTCTTTACCCTGTGATTTCTCCTGAAATATGGTAGAGGAAGTATGAAATTCTCAGTGACCTGATATAGATTGAAATACCTTCACGCTGAAAAGACAGGAGCCATGTTTCCAGCTGGGAAACCTGATCGCCAAATGCTCAGAAGTCTGGATTTATCATCTTAACCCCTCATGATATAAGAAGACCTGATTGATGTGGCAGTTGGTGTGTGTAGCACTGTGTCTTCCAAATGACTCTTCTTTAAAAAAAATATTGACTCAGACTAAGGGATGCAGCTTATTAGTGCAAAGGTCAAAGGTCAAAGGCTGAGGGGTATGAAGTTTACACAGGCAGGTTCACAATCCCTTACCCAGAACCCCTGGGGCAGATGTGTCTCTGCATTCAGGAAATTTCTTTTAGAAAGGTAATATGGTGCGCATAGAACAGATTATGCAATATTCCAGCTGGGTCTGGGGCAGCACCCTATAATCAAACACATTCATGTTTCTGCATTGAAATGTATGAATATTCACACTGAGTGGGATAAATAAAGATTCAAAATAATCTTCTTGAAATTAGTTCAGGTCTGGTTTTGCTGCCACATGAGTTATGAAAAGCCTTTTAAAGCTTTTTGTTTTTAGAGTTGCAGATGGAAGATTGGGGGCCAGTATTTCTATACTTGCTCACCCCTTCCAGTTACCTTTGCTGACACAGTTTCTAAGTTGTATTTCATTCAGACCCAAATGGGCTTCTGTAATCAAACAAACAAGTAAGTACAAATAACTTGCTGATAAACCCTTTCTTCCTTTGCAGAGCTGGGAATCAGGCACAGGGGCTCACACATGCTAGGTAAGGCAAGGGCTCTACTAATAAAATACATTCCCAGCCTCGGGTTTCTTTTCTTTTCTTTTCTTTTTAGTAAAATATCAGAAAGTATTTATTGGTTAAAAAATATGAGCAAAGCTTGGTGCTGAGTGCCTGAAGGTGTTCTGGAGGAGTAAAATAGTCTGTTTCCTGGTAGAATAGATAGTGGATTTGTGCATTTGAGACTCTCGGTCTGTCCCCTTCTTCCCAACCTATGTTCTCTTTTTCCTCTCTCTCTCTCTCTCTCTCTCTCTCTCTCTCTCTCTCTCTCTCTCTCT
>NW_004949120.1:3242076-3247016 GCF_000317375.1 Microtus ochrogaster
ACACACACACACACACACACACACACACACACACACACAGAGAGAGAGAGAGAGAGAGAGAGAGAGAGAGAGAGGGATATGTGCTCATATGCATACTATATACATACAGAATCCCAAACCATATAAATAAGTGCTAAATTAAATTAAGTGTCCCAAATAATACATGTTCCCCATCATCAGTGGCAGGTAGGTTTCAAATCATGTGCTGCATCCTATTGATTGGTAGTAGATGATTCCGGTGCTATAGTAAGGCTTCTGAGATAAGCGTGAGCTTAGCTGTAAAAGTTTTCTTATTGATCATCAATACGTACCATGGTAGTTGGGGTAGAGCCAGTGGGTATGCTATGTATTTACCATTCTCACAGACTTAGCCAGTTAGTGGATCAAGTTGTGTTGATGGCATCATATAGTTATGACTATTATTTCTTAATTTTGTTTATATCTTTTTAAAATACAATGCCATGGAAGTTATTTTTGAAGTATGACTGGTGGCTACACTTTAAAGAACATATTAATAAATATAACCCATGTACCTTTCTGTGCAAAATTTCAGTGCTGTAATTTAAATGAGCCCACCCCAAAGCATCAAGGAAGCAAAGTAGATTCTAGTCATGTTTATTAGCATTTGCAAATTTCTTCAGCATAACTCTTCTCTTTTCCGCTTTCTGATGTTTTCGTGTGAGTTATGAAATTGCACTGATGCTAACTATTGTTGTTACTCTTCACACTATTGTTGTGCTCCCTCCTCTAGCCCCTGTTGTTCTGGAGTCCTATTCACACATGGTGGATTAGCATAGGAAACCCTCATGATCATGCTGTCTCTGTGGTTTTGTTGTTTTAGGAAAACTTGTAGGATTCTTGTCCTACCACGTGGGTTCTGGGTATTGCCATGAAGTCATCAGCTTGGCCACGAGTGCTTTCACACACTGAACCATTTCACTGGCTCTTTTGATGTCTTAGTCTACTTTCTGAACGCTCGATTACAATGAACACAGGATGCTGGGAAAGATAACAATCCAACTCAGTTGTTATGGGATGGCACAAGAGAGACGGCTGAGCTTGATAAAGGCTAGGCTCATGATCCAACGTCAGCAGTTGCTATGAGAAGCGTTCATGTTTAGAAGTGGCGAGTGTTCATTAATAGCAAAGACATAACATTCTACACGGCTATCTCTGCCTCCATCCCCGGCATGCTCACATGAGCAGCTTTCTCTTTTCTTGCAAGTTTGACCTCTTTCCATAAGAATTAAGCTTTGCCACAGCTTTCTTCCACTCTACCTGCAGTATCTAGAGATTTTATTTGAGATTTTCTCCCCCCTTTAAACTGCATTCTCAAATTTGAGAGCAAGAAAATCTTTTGGTTTTGTGGATTTCTCAGGCTGATAGTAACATTTCTTTATGGTGATGCAATTTTATATCATTAACAAATACTGAGCTGAATATTTTAAAGGAATTCTGAAGAGTTCAGAGTTCCCCGCTGCTTGTGTGAAAGGTTAGGCCATCACATTTAAAATAAGACAAAATAGGATAATAGAGGAGCCACAGGCATCTTTGATTTCTCTATCTTGGAGAAGCAGCAGCAGGGATCAAACAGTTTAACTATAACAGTGCCCTCCTGACCTGCCATGTGTACCTCCTCGGGCAGGAGAATGGACAATCCAAGGGACCTGGAAAACTGTCTTCATCCAGATTCTTTGAACATCAAACTGGGCAATCACATCTGTGCTCAGGGGAAGCTGATTCATTGCTGGCCACAAAATGGCAATGTAGGCAACCAAATGAAATGGATTATAAAATTTGATTGGTATAAGAAATCGAAGTTCAAATGTCCCCTAGTGCATTTAAAACTGATCTGGGAAATAATGATTAAACAGTGTAGAAATATAATTTACTCTTGCCAAAAAATAGAATATTGACTTACATGCAGAGGAGTTTTAAGATGGAATAAAGCTATCATTTTATACAACTATCAGTTAACAGTTGAACTTCATAATCATCGTAACTACATTGATTTTAACTTATTAAGTATATATTTTAAATTTAAACTGACTTTATAACACTGTAGGTGTATATAAAGAAAAAACAAATAACTATATTTCATGCATTAAAAATAATGAGCAAGGCCAATTGATTCGCACCTTACGGGTTAAGGATGTGTTTCGTTGGCAGACACCTTACATATGTAAAGACCTCAGGTTTGATCCCCAGCAATGACAAACGTATATCTTAATGTCTTTTCCAGTTTTGAGGTTTTTTTTTTTTTTGGATCATATTAGAAATCTGAAATTCCATGGAGCAGACTGCTTCTGTAAGGGACTCATGAGGATTAAACATGGCATTTAGGAATAAATCAAGTAAAGCAAAAATTTAGATTTAAAGATTCACTGGTTTAAGGCATTTGCATTTTTTAGATCCTTACACTACTTAAAAGCAAACTCATGCATTTTTAAATGCATATAATTTGACTGAAGATTGCACTCTCTTCTGTTAATGTGCTTTCTTCATGTTTTGTCATCGCATTGAGGTATATGTGCATGCTGGCTGCTTCAGGTGAGCTTACTGGAGATGATAGTGACATCTTCACTATTCTGCTTTAAAGCTGTCAACTCAGAACCTTCTTTGCGTGGACTTGCATGTGAATATGCCAGCAGCCTGCATGTAGCCTCATACGTGTATCACCGTCTAGAGAGTGCCCATGCCGGTTCTCAAGATCTATCTGTGCATTTCAACCACAGGGATTATGATTGATCCAAGACCTCAGATACTGTGTGTAAACTTTCCTTGGGAGCTATGCCTCCCACATGTGGCAGCTAGTCACCGGGCTTGGACACCGTAAGTCCAAGCTGTTTGCTGGGACACAGTGACCTCCCCTATGCTGGGAGAGCACTCTCCAGTTCAGGAGACTGAAAAGCCTCCATGCTTCCTCTCTTGTGTATAGACTATGCTGTCCTCTTCCCCGTGTGCAGACTATGCTGTCCTCTTCCCCGTGTATAAACTATGCTGTCCTCTTCCCCGTGTGCAGACTATGCTGTCCTCTTCCCCGTGTGCAGACCATGAGGTCCTCTTCCCTCTTGTGTAAACTTTGCTGTGGTCTAAGGTCTACAAAGGTTCCCTGTTGGCATCACTTCTCATTCGACCCAGACTAACCTTGTACTTTTTGTTATTCTTTTTCTTTTTAGTACTTACTCATCTTTTGTCAAGTATGACAGACTGTAAGTTGTGATGCTCTCCATAAAGTGTTTAATGAATTCACAAATAAATGGAAGGCTTTTTGAAACGGAGCATGATCTGTAGATGAAATTCAGCGATGATGTATAATGCCAGTGACCATGACTAGCTAGAGACAAAGATGTATAAGCCAGATGTGTTCCCTCAAGAAGCTTAGCGCCTCAGCTGACTACAAGCAAAGCCGGTAGTGAATAACCAACCCCAGTGTCTGAAATCACTAGACACAAAGGGAGTTCTCCATCTTTGTTCTCATACTGCCCAAACCACTCAGCAGTATCTGTGCAGATGTATGGTATGGTTAGGTTTCATCATGTTCTTCTTGCCTGAGTTTTTAGGCGGTTATAGACTTCTGGTCAGCAATGTAGACTGAATGGACCCCAATTTCAAAGTTGACTATCTGTCTTTGATATTCAAAGTTTTACGTGCTGGTCAGCATTAACATCAACAGGGAAGGAGCTAGTAGCAAATACAGAATTTCAAACCTCGCACTGGCCCTATTCAATTAAAGCCTCTACTATTAGGGAATGATGCCTGTGTAAGTTAGAGTTTGAAAAACAATGAATAGAATCTAATGCTTAGACTATGGACCAGCATGTCCCATAACAATGGGGTAAAAATGAATGCTAAATGAAAATTTAAAGAAATAAAAAATTTAAATAAATCATTTATTCATTTATTTATATCATTTATTCATAATTGATTATTCTCAGCCTATGATTTCTTATCTTGTTCCTGAAATATTGTATGTCTTTAGCTTATATTTTTTTAAATTTACAATACACTTTATCATTGCATTTTTCAAAATGATGGATTGAATAAGATGACTTTTATGTAATGATATATTATTGGGCTGGAGACTCTCAGCCTCACTTCTCTTATATACAATTCCAGTTGTCTGTGCCACACCCACATTAATTAAGCAAGAATTTCAGGGGCTTAGTCCCAGACACTGAGAGTTTTAGAACTTTGTGCAGTGGATTCTGACCTGCATCAGGTTTGTGAAACCACTGGCCAGGCTAGAAAGGCACATGGGTTTGGAGGCACTACTGACAGCCCCAGTAGGATCTGTAGGTTCCCTGCATCTTTGTACCTGACTTGCTTCCTAAATTTATTTCAAGCCAACTACAGTGGAGTCCTTACATACATACTTGTAGCCAGTCTTAGCTAACAAAGTCATTGGCTTACTGAAATACGCTGAACTCAAACTAGGAGCCTTCACGCAGACACAGTTGATTTGGCCTAAAGTTCATTATAAATGGTGTTTATAAACATCCAAATAGGTATGTCTCGTAATTATGCACAAAAAATTGGGTTTTCTATTCAGATATTGTATGTATTCCACAGGACAGGAATACATGAACAAACTTGTACATGTGTGTACATGTGCATCTGTGTTTCTCTTCCTGGAATCTGGACATGTATGTATATGTACACACTCATTTCTTCACCTTAAGTTTGAACACATGTGTATATATGTACATATGCTTTTCTTTTCCTTGAGTCTGGACATGTGTGTATGTGTACACCACACACACACGCGCGCGCGCACGCACAGACACACACTCATTTCTTTGCCTTGAGTCTGGATACTTGTGTCTATATGTACACAAATGTTTCTTGTCCTTAAGTCTGAACCCCTGTGTGTGTGTTGGGTATGTATGTACATACACAAAATATATATGTACACATGTGTTTCTTAGGACAAGTGAGTA
>NW_004949120.1:3247436-3276716 GCF_000317375.1 Microtus ochrogaster
GTGCATGCATGCATGTGTGTATGTGATCATATGTACACATGTGTTTCCTTTACTCAAGTCTGGATGAATTATCAATCTATGTTGTAGACTGGTGTTAGAAGATCCAAAATTGAGGGAAGAATTTGAACTTCCTTCCCTGTTCTGATTTTGCTTGAAAATTCTGTCTTTTTTATTGTGTGGATAGCTAAAAGCATAAAACCACATAAGACTGATTTCTGCTCTCCCCACCACCCACATTTTTTAATGTGCAAGATCTTGGGATAAAAATCCATAAGTAAGAAAGTTTAAATGCCTACCCCGACAGTTGCAAATAATTGTACACAACAGTCAGACAGACAAATAGCGCTGATTGTCTGTACTTCTTTAAAAAGAGAGAGAGTGAGGGAGAGAGCGAGGGAGGAAGTCTGGCCGGGAGATGAGAGTAAATCACAAAAGTGATCTCAAGTGAACAGAGATAGATTTCTGGAATACGGTGTGCAATGAAACCACTGACCTCTTATACATGGGTTCATGTCTTTTTCTACAAAAACAGATGGGTAATAGCATAATGCTGAAATCATGCTCGACATAATATGGACCTAGTGATTGCAGACCTGATTGCTTGCCATATGGTTGCTGAAGGGTTGAAGAGAAAATGGGATGATATGCAAACCCTTAAAAGCAACATTTTTATTGAATGGCCATTACATTAAAACCCAAACTCTGCAAATGAAGGCAAGAACTGTGGTGAATAATGATGACATAACAAAGCAATAAAGGCAGCGGTGGAACTGGATGTATTTCGTTTTCAATATGCAAACTAAGAACAGACTACTTATTTTTGTCACTTTGGTGTTATTACGAGCATGAGGGGGTAAGATGGTGGGACAGAAACGCCTGCAGGGTAGAAATACTGTGTGTGTAGGGGGCTGCTGCATTCACTAGGTCAGAGAGAGGAGGCAATAATGATTTGTTTCAGAGGAACTGGATTTGACTCAATCTACCTGCAGAATGTCATGAACCTTCCTGAAGTTGGCTGTCTCAGCAAGAGGCTGCTAGCAAAAATCTGCTTGAGAGTTCAATGTGACACAAAAACCAAGAGACATGCTTGTGCTTTGCCTTCTGTTTCTTCATTCGGGCTTTGCTGAGCTCTGTCAGCAAACAGGTGTGTGGGATAAAGTGGCTGTGGTTTCCCAGAGTGCATTGCATTTTAGTTGAGCAGCTGTTTTTTGTTTTTGTTTTGTTATTTATTTATTTATTTATTTATTTGCTCAGAGAGATTTCTTTTTTCAGCATGTTATGAGGGAAGAGTTAGGATGTTTTTTTTAAAAATATTTTTATTAGCTTACTTCAAATTTGCATACACTTCATTTGCTGTCTCTTTAATGAATATCTTTCAGTCGTGCAAAATCGTATGAGTTTGTGCTCAGAAATGGAACTCAAATACATTAAGCTAAACCTACTCAGAGTGTGTGGAGGGTAATGAGGTGAGAGGCGAAAATTCAGTGAAGAATCCGAAGTATCTAATTTTATTTTACCATGTAAGAGCTACTGATTAAGACCAAATATTTGAACTTAATGTGTATTATGATCCCAACAGATCTGTGGGGACTTGGGGAATTTATAATTCTTTGTGCCTTTCCATGAAAGGTCATTCTTCAAGGCACATTTTTCATAAAAACCCACAAACTGTGTTTTACTGCGAATTCATGCCCTCATTAGATGCTGTTATTCTGAATTTCATAGTATTAAGCAGTAAGATGAGCCAATGTCTGTGTTGCTTGCATCTATTTTCTTTATGTCTACTTGTCCTTAGCAAATCTACTGCTTTGATTCCTATTTCTAGAAACAGAGAATTCTCTGAGAGTTTTCAATAGGTATCTTGTTCCTGCTGACAAGGCTTTGGGCCTCTTATAAACATTGTAGGTGCACATTGTTAATAGAAGTTCATGTGGAGGAAAAGCTTGACTCTGGCTAGTGTGGAACTTGTGGGTTCCATTTCATTTATCTTGCTCCTTGTTCCTATTGCTAAAGACACGGCAGAATTAAGCTTGTAAGTTGGAAGTCCATCACCCTCAGGCTGTGTTATTAATAGCATAATTGAGGGGGCACAGTTAGTGGCACAAATTATTTGTCTTACCCAATCCCAGGTTTTCTGATTCAAGTCAATCTCAGTGATAGTATAATTTACATCCCTGATAATTTTCTAGTTAACGTTGTTTCTGATGCTTTTTGAGATCTTCTTTTGGGAGTCCTTGGTGACTTTCTTTAGAGCCCAGTGGTGAAACAGAAAGTTTAGAACTATTAACTACCATAGATTTGAGCCCAAAATGTGTATTGAATGCATCCTCAGTTGCTTAAGTGTGGCTTCAACACCATAGACAGCAGATGAGGCCAAGTTAAACTTTGTTCACAGTAGAGACACAGGGGGAGGGGGAGGTGGCACTCACATCTCTCCTGAAAGAAACTACGTGTAGAGGAGAAGGTGGAAAGTCCCTGACGAGAGGAACTTTCCGGGTTTTATATCTGCTAAAAGCAATAAATAATATCTCCATGCTATGCAAACATGCTTAGGTTTGGACAGAGGACCTGTGCTACTCTGAAATCTCATTTGCTCTGTAAGACTTTCTATAGTGGTGTTCAAAGACCCCTTGCCACTTTAAGGAACCCCAGTATTGTTAGGCATTTCATCAACCTCGTTGCCTTTATTACTTCTGCAGCCTAAAAACATATGACAAGTGTAGTGGAGTATTGAAGACCTCTTACACAGAGCCAGAGTTTTTTTTTTTTTTTCCTTCCCAGTGATGAGAAACATTTTCTTCTTGCCTAGAAAGCTAATTTTTATACAGCTTGACTAGTGGCGTATCTCCTGTGTGGCAGAAATAAGTTTTGCATAACTTTTAAGCGCCCAGGCTGACCTATTTAACAGACAGCCAGTGCTACATAATGTATTTAGGTCAAGTCCTTTGTCTAAGCTCCTCGTCACTCTTGCTGTCCGTGAAAACCTCTGGTAGATCCTAGGTACGGATACAGGTCGAGGCATGTTGCCTGATATCAGAATGTAATAAATCCTTATATATAACATAATTATCCTGCCTCCCAATTGTAGCACCAAGTTAAAAAAAAAAAAACACCTCAAGTTTTAGCAAAATACTTGCCTCACTGACTGTCCTTTGAGGAATTGGCAATGTTAGTATAAGCAGACACTATGACCGAGAAGCTGAAAAGAATCTGGGGAGTTAAAATGCTTCCGAATGCCTTTGCTATTTGGAACACTTTCCTTTAAAGATTAAAGAAAATGCTGGTCTGCTATCATTTGGGGGTAACTTTTTACTTAGAAAGTTGAATGATTAAGTTTTGACACCTGTCATTAGATTACTTTTTTTTTCTTTTCCTAGCAGACTTCTTAGAGAGAGAACCGAACACAGGCTATGCCATTATTCTAACCTACTTGACACGAACTGCTAAGAAGGCTCAGAATGAATCGTTGCCACTGATACTTAAGTTACAAATGTGAATTGTTACAAGATTTAAAATTGTTTAACAGATGCATTTAACTATATTTACCAAATGCATTTTATCCTTAAATGAGAACTGTTCTTGCTTTTCTAAGAACTGGTACTATTAATATCCCCCCTTTTTGATGTTTGCGCGACCATATTCCCTTCTTCAATATCCTAAAACAACTTCTTAAGCTTTAGGTCAACTTGTATTTGGGAGGGATGAGGAAAATGCTTCTAACCTAATCCATTCGCTTTGGTGTGTAATACACTCTTCTTCCCATTTTATTACTTACAGAACTAAGATCTTCTTACTAGCATATAAATCTACATAAGACTCAGGGTGAGAAACCAGTTCTCCAGCCGCCCAGCAGGGGGGCCTTGGCTGCAGCACCAGGCTGTCAAATCAGTGGATCTCAACCCTGCTGTGCCTTAAAGCCACCTGGGGAGCTCTTGAAAAAATACCAGGGCCTGAGCCCCACCCCAGCCCATTAATTCAGGTCTCCGGGGATGAGTCCTGGACAAGGATGGCTTCCGAAAAGCTCTCCAACTGATTCTAATTGTGAAGCCTGGGCTGAGAAGCCCCATTCTAAATTAAACAACATCCAGATTCAACCTGATCTAAAGGAATAGGTTTTCCAGCGAACACTGGGCTAGCCACGAATGGCCAAATGAAAATTAAGTGCATCCATGTTATGAAATTGCTGATGGAACTCCCTTGAGTGGAGAATGCACATTTGATTGGGGCCTGAGAGAGGGAGCTCTGACCTAGGGTGATGGATGTGATAGCAAAGACTAGCCCAGCGTTTCCCCTCTGTCCCTGGCCAGGGCTGTGGAGAGGGAGTGAATGTGCAAAGCTCTGGAGCTGCCCATCCACTTGGGTCCTCCAGCATCGCTTCTAACGTGGAGCAGGGCAATGGGTATGGAAACTCAATTGCAAATATCACAATCCGATACATGGGAGGCCTGCTGTGATGAACTGCCACAGCTCTTGCTTTAGGCCAGAGAGCAAAGCAGCCACTTCTTTAATCAAAGCTTTTGTTTATAGCTATGAAAAGTACAGCTTAAAATTAGTGGTATATTGGGCTTCTTAAAACCTAGTGGGAGTGGCCTTTTAGACATTTGGTACTGGAGTGTATATCCTTTGCTAGCAGAGTTTAAGGGTCCTTTGTACCCTCCTCATTTTCCCATGACTATGTTCTTTTAGACGATTCCGATGCTGGCAATAGCCGACTAGGTTGCTGCAGTTTGTGTAACCTTTTTGGTAAGGGACCACTGTGCAGGAGCTTGCCTCCAGAACAGGGGCTGTGCCAGTGACTGAGCAGCTTCATGTGAGGAGTGGATACAGAGGGAAATCCCACATCACCTCACACAGCCCCTCATTGGCCTCTCTGGCACTATAAAGAAAGAGTTCTACATTTGGATTTGCCCATCTGCCAGACTCTCTCTAATTTTTTTTGCATGATTGTTTTGTTACTTTAATTATTTGAAAACAGGTTTTATCAGTTAACTGCTAACAATTTATTAGGTGCATATTTCACTTAACCAGATAGTTTATCAACCTTTATTTTTCTTGATTTTGTTTCATTATTAGATTTTTTTTTGCTTCTTTTTGTGTGTGTGCATGTGTGTGTGCATGTGTGCACATGTGTTTGTGTATTTATGCAAAGATCTCTAAATGTCCTGGTTTGACTGATAATTTTCCCTGAGGTACTTGGGAATGGACCTTGAGCCTCATGTGTGCAAGGCAAGTACCTACCACTGAGCCCCATAAATTTGTTAATTTTAAGAAAGTGCCAGCATATTTTTCTTAAAGAAAGATATTTACCTTTTCTTTATAGTCACAAGATTTCTACAAATAGGGCTCCCCTTAATCATTTAGATAAGTTTCAGTAGTATTCTCTTTTACACACTTTCTCTTCTCTCTCTGTTGTGTGTGTGTGTGTGTGTGTGTGTGTGTGTGTGTGTGTGTGTGTGTATTGTATTGTATTGTATTGATAGAGATTAAACCCTGACCTGGTACTTGCTAAGCACACACTTACTACCAAGCTACATACATCTTCATTCCCTCTCTCATCTTTAAATGAAGTAGGTGATATACATTTAAATGAAACAGGCAGTGTACTCTTTAAGGGACTTCCAGAAGCACTTCCTAAACATGAGACTTGCTTTGGGGTCTCTGTAAAAGCAATAATGACCTTGTCAGAGAATCTATATAAAAGTGCACTACTCTTTTTACCACTGCCCCCTTGAAATAAAGCCCCCATAACCTGTACTGCTCTTAGTAAAGGCAAAGCCTTCCGATGGTGGTGCTTCATTCCGTTGTCTTGGGTGCACTCCAAGGGCTGCATCTAGGAGTCTTCATTTTGATTAACAGTCTTTCTTAGGAAGTGGGAGGCAGAGAGGAGCAGCTCAGCTCTCGTTGAAGTGTGTGCTAAATGATTCACAGCAGTGTGAATGAATCAATTTCTACAAGCCTTCTCAACCTTTTAAATATGTGGTCTGCCAAATCTTTCTTGGATTATATTCAATTAAAAAAAACACCTTTCTGGGTGACTCTTCACTCAAAACAGCTCACAAATATATAGCATTTGTGGAGTGAGTACAGCATTGTAGTGTAACTATAGCCATTAGGGTTTTACTTCAGCCATTATGATGTGAGTACAGCCATTGTGATATAACTACAGTCATTGTAGTGTGACTACAGCAATTGTGGGGTGACTACAGTCATAGTAGTATGACTACAGCCATTGTAGTATGACTACAACCGTTGGGGTTTTACTTTAGCCATTATGGTGTGAGTACAGTCATTGTGGTGTGACTTCAGCCATTGTGGTGTGACTATAGACATTGTGGTGTGACTACAGCAACTGTAGTGGAAGTACAGTCATTGTGGTGTGACTACAGCAATTGTGCTGTGACTATATCTATTCTGGTGTAACTGCATCATGCTTGCTCAGAGCTGTGCTTTGAGGAGACACTGAGTATTAATTTATCATTGCATTTAAATACATTATACCCTGCCTCGTTCATACTCTTTGCTGCTACTGTTACGTTTACCTCAGGAGTCCCCATGGCTTATTTTAAGAGACCAAGAGAAATAAGCAAAACTGAATTTTGGCTTCCTCCATTTGAAACACAATTCTGTATCTCCATGAAGAAGGATCACCTCTTGCCAAATGGAAAGGAATTGGCACTCATTTTTTCCCTTAGTATTTCTTTATTTTACTTCCAGGGAAAATAAGATGTAAAAAATTTGATTACACATAGTTAATTGTGTACTTACCCAGTGTTTTCATTTTTAAATGCATCCCTGTAATTGATGGTTTGGGAACCAAATCTGAACCTCGGTGGATGTGACCTCAGGGAAGAGCCAATCTCTACTGAGGGGAGTTGGTGGCCTTATTGCAAGGATAGCAGCATCTACATTCAGAGGTTCAATTTTATTCCGGGTGACCTGGTGTCACTCTCTTTACACATGAGAGTTCATCTCTAACGGGCTTCCTCACTTTAGAAGGATTTTTTTCATCATTCCTTGTGTATAATTTAGTCACAGTCTGACCTAAAAACTATAGAATTCTAAGCTCAGATTCATAGTGACCAACCACTCACTCAATCACCTTTTTCCACCAAATGACTCTAATTTCATCCTTCCTTTATTATCATCGCTTAGATCCTGTCCTTCAACCCATAAAAAGGGCCATTGGAAAGGAGGTTATGGCAAAATGTTAGTTCAAATCTAGTTTCATTTGGTCAGAAGTCTTTCAAAGTTTGCCCATCTGCACCTAGATTAGGGTCTACCACCAATGAGACAAGCTTTTCACTTGCTTTCATGTCTGAATCCAAGATTATAGAGGTGGATCCAGGGAATCTATTGCCAGAGTCTCCAAACTTGCTCAAGGTTGAGAATATTGTTCTAGCCTTTGAAAATTTGTTGAGCTGTAGTTTCTCAATCCTGAGAAAAAGCTGGGTAGGTATTCACTGCAGTCATGAATTCAGTAGTGAACTACACACAAGGACTTCCTTGAGGGAACGACGTATTAAAGAAGACTCAAAGGAGTGGGGATGCAAAGCAGTGTATGGTTTCAGCTAGCCTCGGCTTAACCCCCAAGACTGACATCCCTCTAATTCAAGGAGTTGGTTTTTATTATCCCATGTCTAGTGTCTTATGTATTGGTAATTTCACTCTTCTCTAGTTTAGGAGTTCAATACCCAGCTAATGGAGTCAGGATACAGTGGCAGTGGCATTCACCATCAGCTCTCTCTCTCTCTCTCTCTCTCTCTCTCTCTCTCTCTCTTTCATTTTCTATACTTGCTGTACTCTGTATCATTCTGTTTGGAAACTGTCCATAACCCTTCACTGTGCAGAAAACACATCTAAGATTACCCAGTGCTTTCATCCTTTTCTTTCCCCTCTTCCTCTGGCTATTCTTGCTTGCTTTCTTGGTAGGTCACCCACCTTTCTCCTACACATGCCGTGTAAGTTCTGTTAGTACATGGCCAGCTTCTGGACCACTTAACCTTGTTCAGTGCTACTGCTTTCATGGCTTGAAGTCTGCTAACAATACTCTGAGTTCACCCCTTGGCTATACTTGAGTAAACTGCTTAACCTCTCACAGTCTTGGTTTCTTCACATATAGAAAGAGCTGTTGAGTTGAATATGCTTAAAAAGAAATCCTCAGTCTGGAAACAAGGAGACAATACTGTATGCAAGAGTCTTTGCTGCACAAGTATGGGAAACCCGACCTAAATCTCCAGAATTTCTATCAAAGGCTGGGCATGGCCATGCCATCTGTTACAGAGTGCAGCCTGGGGCAGTGACAGAGGTGTCTCTGGGACTTGCTGGCTACCAGCATATCTCCAGGTTCAGGGAGAGACCCTGTGTGAGGAAATACGGTGGGAAGTGACAAAGCGGGGCTGGTAACATCCTGCTCTGGCCGTCTTGCCCATGTGGGTATGTGTACTCAAACAGATATCCACGCATACCCCACAAACATATACCCCACTGCGCGTGCACAGACACACACACAGACACACACACAGACACACACACACACAGACACACACACACAGACACACACACACACACACACAAAATCAGTGACTTTAAAAATTTAGATAACTTTATATAAAGACTGGGACATCTAAATAGGGCATATGATTGGCACACTATCTCAAAAATGATCAAGATTAGTGGGCCCAAGATAAATGGCTTTGGCTTTGAGAATTTTCTTTTTTATGTTCTTAGTAGCTGGAATTTATTTTTTAAGTATATCCCATCATGCCCCAAGGATATTTATAGACCAAACTTCTTAGCTAGTCTGGCTTTCATGATTTCACTTTATGTGCTGGGCTTGTACAAGTGGCTATTGTACACCAGCCAAGATGATTCACTTTTTATCACAAGACGGATAACTTCTTTTAATGTGGTTCTATCTTGAGGGATCTGTTTTCTGCTCCCAGTTAAATACCAGTGACACAGGGGGTGGCATGGATGCATTGACGATTCGGAGATGAGTAGTTCAAAACTGTTTAAAAGTCTGAAAATTGGCTGGCGATCAAAAAGACAAGTGGATCGTTCCACAATAAACTTAGCTCACTTGTTTTTCTATCCGCCTCTTACCCATAACCTTAACTGCAGATGTGGGAAGGGGATAGAAATTGTGCAAGACACAGAGGAATGCTGAATGTTCCTCATTCTTTCTCCTATTGGCATTTGTCACCTTTTCTAACCGTTGTTGGTTTATATCTGTTTCTTAGCTGAGAGTCGGGGGTAAGAAAGAGGGGCATTTGGAATGTCATACCCAGGGACATATTGCTGTCAAACATATTATTGAAGCTGGGAAAAAATGAAATTGAAACAAAGAACACCTGCTACTTTAACTCATTTTTTTAAAAAAAACATAATGTTCTTTACTTGCTGACTGGAAATATTGTGTTTTCAGAGAAGAGAAAGTGCTAATCTAGATGGGAGAAAATGTAATGATTCACTATGCCATACAACGTAAGAATGCTTTAAATTGAATATTTCAGTTTGTAGAGAGGTAGGCACTTTGTATGAAAAATGGTTTTTCTCATCAGGTGGTGAGTATTGCTCTCAAATTGCAGGAAAGAGTAAAATCGGCTTGTCACTAAAGATTTTTTCTTATTGACATCTTTAGCTTGTCTTCATGCCAGTAATTAAATTGCTAATTATGTGTTTCTGTTACAGTGGTCATGCTTTTATTACATAATTGCTTCAAGTTTAACACAAATCACCAACAATATTTATTTAACCTTTTTGTTCATTAGATAAATTTTAATATATAAAAGCTATGGAATGACTTCATTGACTCTGTTTTGATTAGCAAAATCAAAAGAATTCTAACCTTTCTTATAGTTATATAGGTGGTTGGTCATGTTTTTAGTGAGATTTCTGATAATTATTAATTTGAGCAAAGGCAATCATTTAAAATAACAGAAGAAAATACAAATGAAACCTTTCAAAACTATAAGGTCTATTCTTGAAAGGTAAAAGATCTTTCCTGCCATTATTGGAAATACGAAATTAATAATTTTATCATTAATATATGTCTGTATTTGATTAAGTTTCACTAATTTAGTCACAAAGTCTCCCTCTCCTCTTGGAACATAGGCACAATTTTGTCGGTGTTTCAATATATTCATAATTTTTTCTTATTTGTTTACTTTACACAAAGCATAAGAGACATTTTTCTCAGTGAAGATTGCCTCTTTATTTTATTTTGAAATATTTGTATATTTATTTCATTAAATGAGATAATGCTTTTTCTTATTAACATAATTTCCAGTACATTAAACATATTTCTCCACAGACAGAAGAGAGGAATCAAATTAAATGACAGCTAAATCACTTGCAGCAATTTTAACTGTTAAAAGAAATAAGTGTCCCTGTTTTCTTTGTGATCACAAGATGTGCTGTAAAGGGAAATGAAATCCTAAAGAAAGAAGAGAAAACATAAAGAAATAATGACTGACTTATTGCAGCAATACCACTGAGAGAAGAGAAATTCACTACAAATAAAAGGAAAATAATATAGTGGATTTGAAAGTTACCAAAATTCATTTCTTATTGATGAGTTCAGTGGAAGCTTAATGCTAAGTAAACTGATGGAAAAAAATCAATGCAATAAACTATGAATGATGAAAGTTGAAATAAATACTTTGCGTATGGAGGGCCATTATTCTAAATGTCTAATTTTTTAATAATTCATGCCTTTCTGTTTATAAAAAAAGAGGAATTATTGCTTGGTGAACTCAAAATGCATGTAAAAAACTTCTGCTAGAATCCCACACTTAGTAATAAGCACAAATGATATCGGTGACCTTCTGATTTTAATGTCACCTCTGGCTTTCATGTGGGTGTGCCAGGGCAAGGTGAGCATAGGTGTGTGCTGGTGCAGTGGATTTAGCATTTAGACTGTATGGAGTACGAGCTGTTTTCTAAAAAGATATTTTTGGACCCGAGAAAAAAGAAAACTCAGAGCGTATATTACATGTATGTGTGTGTGTGTGTGTGAATGTAGCATATATGTAGGTATGTATAACAAACTCAGTGTTCTGGAGGATGCTGGTGCCTTCTTGGCAGAAAATCAACACTGATACATGCAGAGTGTATGTTTGGGGCTATGTTTGTATGTAAATTTTCATATTTCTCGAAGAGTCATTGTGTTCAAATCAGAGTGTCTAGGGTACCTGGATCTAAATATTTGCAGGTTAGCTTATAGCTTTCTCTTTTGACAGATCTTAAAAATATAAAACTGGTTAATCAAATAAATTAATCTGATGCTGGGGATTCTGTAAAGAATTTATCCAACCACTCTTTCTGAATTGCTCCCGAATGAATCAACAACCCTACCCTATTGACCCTGTAGACCGCCCCTCTCAAGCACTGGGGTTCCCCCAGTTTTCTCCCCAGGTTCCTTACACCAATAACTTTCTTACTTTCCTGTTTTAATTCTCTCCCAGACTCTTCCTTTTCACCATGCTGTGAAGAGTTTCCCCATGACCTCTGACTCTTCTTCTTTCCCTTGCTCTTTCTGTCCCTTTCTACTACCTATTCTGCCCCACTGGAAACTAAAAGTCTAACATGATTTCTCTTTTTTTGAATTTCAGACACATGAGACTATTGCCCTCCTGAAAACATCCAACTGCTCTTCCAGAATGGGATAGTAAGGTAATTATTATCATTCTTCCCTGCTTGTCCAGACCCTGTGTTCTAAAGCTTCCCACTCAGTGCCAACTTTGAGACCATCCCTTAGACCGCTTCTGCCTCAGTATGAGTCTTTATGAGGGTATGTGGGAACTGCACGCCAGGCAGGCCAGAGTGTGTGGGGGTGTTCGATGGCAATGTGCAGGAACCCTTTCATATACCTGCCTTGGAAATACTTCCTCTCATCTTTCATTCAGGTTGCAGGGAATAAGGCAAAAGTGCAGGGCACATGCAAGAGATTTTGAATTATGCATTAAGCTGATAATGCCCCAGCATGCAAGCTATGTCAATAACTAACCAGGCTGGTAGGAGGAAAGCACTCACCTCCCCAGAGCAGGGGGTACCACACAGGGAGAATGCTAGAGGAAGACCAAGGGAAGGGTGAATGGGGCTCATAGCCTTCTGGCTTCCTCTGATGAAGAAGAGATGAGAGTAAGTTAATATTGAAATTATTGTCTAATGTGTATTTGCTTTTAAAATAAGTTAGCTTCTCTCTCCAGTAGGGTCCCTGTCGGTGCACGTTTGTGCTCTTAGTACAGTTAGTCCTTCTTGTATGACGCCTTATATAAAGGAATTCCCTCTAGGAGGGAGATTATTTTGATGGGACCCATTTATGACTTCTTTAAACCGTTAAGAGTCTTCATGATGAAATTTGGGGACATTAATAGGGCACTCGAGTTTTTATTTCATTTTGTATTTGTAGTTGATTAATATGTAATAGAAAAGCAGAAGTTAAGCCGCTGAAGAGACAAAAGGATTAAAAGAGTTTCAAACCGATATCCCCAGCACAGGGTACAACTGATGAGAACAGGATCTTTAATCTTTTCATCACTTTTCTTACTTGAGTTAAATACATACGTGAATTTGGTTTGTTTGTATTGTGTGCACAGATCACCAAAGTTTGTGCCTACACACACACACATGCACACACAAAACACACAAGCAACTTTAAAAATCTTGGGTAGCAGCTATACAGCGTTGGGGAGATGCTAGGAGAAGGACAGCTGCATGTTTGCCGTACGAGCTCTCTCTTCCCCCTAGGAAAGAGATGCCATTTGCGTTTCATCATTTTCCAAGTTGTAGACACAATTTGCTGCCTCGGGTCCTTCATTCTGAAGCGTGGTCACATGTGCTGTAAGGACTGCAGGCCCATTTTATCTGCTCACGTGCAGGTATACGCCCACAGATTAAAGATGGATCTAGAAGAACACCCTTTTCCTCGGAGAGTCATATCAAGCAGTGTTTAAATTAAATAATTTGCATGGTGTGGGGAAGAAAGCTTTTGTAGCAGTATGCGGAGGTTATCTTCCCTTGGGAAATACGTGCCATTTAGTACAATCAGGTGCATGACAATGAGACACAGGCATGCATCCTCTCATGAGAAGATGGATTATATTTTACATCTAAATTTATTTCTCTGCCTCATCTTCCATTTTATAGTTGTGTCAAGAGGAGAACCAGGAGGCAAACTACTTGTGAAATGTTGAGGTTATTAAGATCCAAGCAGTAGCAAGGCAATGTCTTGAGTGATTCGGTCAGAGGAAGGTGGGTGCCTCCTGGCATAAAGCCAGGTACCCAACAGCTCCTCCAGAAAGTGTGACTGTGATAGCAAGGATTTTCAGGTTCAGCCAATGTTTGCTTTCACTCCCAGACCATCGCCTGGTGAAGACACAGGGGCCATTATTATGATAAGATGATGTAAGTGGTTGAGCCACAAGAAGCTAAATTAGCTGAGTTTTTTTTCTACTTGTTCAGCTCAAGCAGTATCTAATTTGACTTAGACTATGGAGATCATTTCTAGTGAGAATGTTAAGACATGTTCCCAGCCAACTCATTCCTCCACAGTCTGACGTAGTCTTACCCCAATGAATGGAGAAAATATAGCTGGCCACAGTAAGGACTATGACAGAAATTTTCAGGAGAGAAAGTAATACCTCTTAGGCTCCCCCTTTATTCCTTATTTAAAAGAAGTATTAGGAAAGACTAGTAGTAGATATAGCATCTCTGAATTGCTTCCTATCCTCTTGACAGCTGCTCAACTGTGCCACCACTGATTGTTGCCACCATAGCAGGGTATCACAGACCCAGTGGTATAAGTCACAGAGCCTGTAAACCTGGTGTCATGTGTCGCCAGTGTTGGCATCTCCCAAAGCCTCTGCTTTTGCTTTGCAGGAAGTTAACATTGTTCCATGTGTAAATGTCTGCTTTAGATAAGCACAACCTTCTCCACTTGAAGAGCCATCACAAAGCTCCCGCCATTGCTTTTAGAATGACCTTATCTCCGACTACAGTTGCATTCTGCATTTCTAGTACCTTGGACATCAAGTTATGAATCTGGAGAGTACAGCATACAGTCTACAAAAACTATTCTGCAGAATAGTTGGCAGATCAGCATTTTTCCCCCGCTCATTTTTTGTTGACTTAATTAGAGACTTACTCCACTTTCATTCTCTTCTGCATTTTTATTAGTCGCTGGAAGTATTTATTGTATTCAAATATCAGAGTGTTGTGTTTTGTTTTCTTAAAAAGTAGGATCTACAAAGAGGCTAAAGTTTATCTGTGTAAACAAATATTATCTGATTTATTTTTCTTTTAGGAAGAAAGATTTTTTTTTTCTCCACTGTTAGAATAGCATGGCAGCTTGGCATAGTCTTATTGTGGGGGTTAAAAAACAATTATGAACCACATGCCAATTGGCCTAGAATTGCACCACATTGTTTTCCTGACCCCCATACACCCCCTATATGTCTTGGATATTAGAGCGTCCATGAGTTACTAAAGGTATTAAGATAGTATATGTAAATGCTTAACATGATACCTGGCATGTAATCATTGCTCAGTAAACATGTATCTAATATTCATAATAACCACAAACATAATAAATGAAATATGATACATTTCATTGTATCACAGTGCTGGATAAAATGCAATGACTTTCCTGGGCTTCCTTTTGCTCACAGTCTATTTCCTGAGCTAGCGGTATGATCTTTCTCTGTTGTTTGAGTAGATCTTGGATTTACAAGCTATGGACATTGTAGCAACAAACTATAATATCTTCTTTGTTTCCTTCAATACACGTTCTATGCTGCAAAGCAGAAGAAAGACATAGGTTGATGAAGAAGCATGGCGTGGGTCTCGTGATAGCCTTAGATTATATAAGAACCCATGTGATTCTTCTATGGAGAAAATTAGACTGTACAGCATAGTTAAATAAACTGTGGTCATGTAGTTTGTAGCAGAAATAGTCAGTACTCTCTCCCCACCTCCTAGAGACAGTATTTCAGCTGCTGAACCTGGAAGGCCCAGATAAATAATTCAGTCTGTGGGCTGGGCAGTCAATTGGAATAGCCAAAAGACCATTTAAAATGCTTTGCAATGAGTCCACATCAGTTTTTGATTGGCAAAGCATTGCTATTAGCCCTCATAGAGCTGTGTGTACTGTAATCACCACACATCAACAATACTTTACTCTGATGTTCCTCCTTGAGATGCTCATGTACTTACAAAGGAATGGTGACCAAGGAAATACAAGTGTCATTTCAAATGACATTTCTGAAGCTGCCTTTGAGTCCGTAAAATCCTGTGAAAGTTTATACCAAGATCCTGCCCTTGAATTTTGAGAAAAGTTGGAAGATAGAAATATAAGCTAGCAGGGTGCAGGCAACACAGACAAAATGGTCAAGAAGGGACAGATAACTCATGGCCCAGTAGCATTGTTCCATGGGGACCACTCTGTGAGATTTGATTTTCTTGTCACCTATTCTCCCATAAGTTTCTGAGACAAGGGTGTCATCTGCATGTTGGAGCTGGGCAGTGGAATAAGAAGTCGGGTCAAACCCTAGCACTTGGGCTCCACTACAGTCCGTGGCAGGTAGCTGTCTGTAGTTGGGTGAAAATAAGAATAACCTGGGAGGAATTTTGCCTCACCCTCTCTTACCCATTTAACAAAAGTAAAGAAAAGCACATGTATTTTCATATTTAAACTCCCCTTCAGCGATTTTTAAAATGAAACAATAAAAATGAACATCATTTTAGTCATTTTTCAATCCAGAAAATCCATTTTAAAAACAAAAGGAGTTCTGTATACATACACTGTAAACAAGATAGAGGGTGGAGAGGAGAGCTTTCAGACATAAGAAAAATAAATTATACAATAGAAAAATGGATATAGGATCTAAGTTGGTAGTTAATGGATGGGATGAAAATGGCTAATAAACATAGGAGCTGAAGCTGAAGGTAACTTTTTTTCTGAGAAACCATATTGTTAAAATTTTGTTATAGAAAATATCTAGAGGGGAAACATGTCCCCATGTACACTTGTAGGCAAGAATCAAGCATGGCATAGCCTTTTGATAGGGCAGTGTTTCAGAACATCTTAAAAGTTTATAAGCATAGATATCTGAAACATAAATTCTATTTTTAAACATTTTTATTTCAAAATAATTTGCATGTAAATGAAGATTAAGTATAAGGATGATTCTCTCTCTGAGTACATATATATAGAATATTTAGCAAATGAAATATGAATTCATATATATGTATATATATACTCAGAGAGAGAATAATCCATATATATATATATACATATACATGTGTTTATATGTGTGTGTGTGTGTGTGTGACTAGTTAAGAAATACAAGATGAAGGCTGAAAACAATTATGATTTACTTATAATATGTCATACCTTATATCCATTAGAAATGACACCTCTGGATAGATCTAGATAAAAATCAACAAAATGTGAAGTAAAAAATAAACAAAGAATTGTTGCTAACTCGGTATAGTTGACTTATGGTTATATAAAATATGTGCCCAGACTAATTGAAATAAAGAGACTATGAAGATATGCTTACCTTCAAAAACACTATGAGGGACAGCTACTGGAAGTTCAGTGAGAACATCTGTTCATATTTATACTTGCACTGATAGCTGCTATGCTGACTTTTAATTGTAAGCATATATTATGTTTTCATTTTAACGTGACTATCCCCAAAGCTACTAAAAATGTTGACAAGTCTTATGTGAAAAAAATAGATTATGAATGGAAACTTTAAAGGTGTTAGATTTCCTTTCTGATTTATTCATATTTCATTTGCTAAATATTCTATAATGAAAATTCATTTTAGAAATCTGCCGAATAAAAATTCCATGTGCTGGGACCCAGAGCTCCTTTGGGAAGTTCCTGAGAAAGTCTGGCAGTTAGGTGAGCCTGACAAGGGGGGATCAGGAGACACCCCTCAAAGGACTCAAAGGCAACATGGGGATTAGAATTTGAAAGTGTCCTGGAAAGTTTGTTAAGTTCTGAAGGTGAATTTTGGAAAGCACACTTTTTTCTCTTCATGCCATGAGTACTAACTCAGCCCTCCTCTTTGGCTTCCAGATTTTCAGTCCACTCTGCTAAGTGTTGGGGTGAGCAGAGCGTGTCCGCTGTCTTTGGTAAGTGGTCCATGCTTGTGGAGCCTCCTGCGTGCTGTATTTCTTGTTTACATTGCGTATGGTGGGTGTTCTCGTTTCAAACACAGTGGCAGCTGAGTTTGTACAGAATTGTTTATAGTTAGCCGGTGGGATAGCACCAGAGAGCCCATGGCTGTTTCCCTGCCTCCTCTCTCCTTCTGTCTCCTGTTTCCTTTCTGTGAGGGACACAGCACAGAGTGTTCAGGTCATTGAAATCTTTGAAAAGAGATATGATTACCTTTCATATCTAAGTGCCTACTTTTCCTGTATCTATCCTTGGAAGGCAAGGCCAGATGTGCGCGATTTAAAAAGAACCTTGAATTAATCTGCATAACTGAACAATCCAAGTGCCTGCTTCCTGTCTTCCCGAGATGTAGGTATGCACACCAAATGTTGGTCCACTTAATGAAGCCCTGAGTTTTGCATTTCAGAGCTGTTGGTACTTGCTCAGCACAGTTTCCCCTTGTAAGAGCTGTGGCATCTGATCCATTACCCTCTTCTGCTCACTGGTTCTCTGCAGTCCTGTTTGCCTTCTGCCTTTTATGTACTTCTTGTTTTAAGGTAGATTATGGGCAAACTGTTACATCCCTTGATGGTTACGAAGGACACCCAGTAGCAAAAAATATGAAACATAGATTCGTGGCTTGTTTGTATCACAAGGGTCTTTGTTACTTCCCATATGTTGAAAACTCAATGAAGCTAGAATGCCTAACCTTTACATCATTAGATCCACCCTGCATTCAGTTTCCCTTGCTTCCAAAGCAGGGAAAGGAATGAGAGCTGTTGCAAAGGATGAAAAAAACTGTAATAATTAGGATTCATCTACAACTAGAACCTTTTATTAATTACACATTGTAGTCACATGGAAAGTCACAAAACCAATCGTGCACATCTGTATTCAGAAATTTGTAGACAGAAGACAACGTAAACATAGAAATGTTAAAAGCTGCTCAAGTGGAACCTGCAAAGACGATAACAAGAAGGATTCTGTTCTCTGTATGATGTGTGAACAATGCTAAGTAAATATTCATCATTAATATATAATAACTGTTGCTTTTGGCAGTTCACTTTTCATTTAATTTGATAATGTGTCCAGTAAATGAAGTGGTACAGGCTACAGTGTTTTACCAACACAATTGCATATTTTCAATCATTGTTAAATGAAGGCAGCTCAAGGCAAAGCTCTAACCCCCACTAGTTTTGTGTGTGATAAAAAGAGAAGGCGCTATCAATCTTTATTGTCTGTCTCGCTTACTGTAATTGCATTCAATAGTCCACTGATTCTGTTGTCTGTGCTAATGTCAGGGATAGAGGAGGCCAGATGCTCAGACTTCATCATATGCATCCAGTGGCCACTTTGATGCGTTGGCAGCGAGTCACTGGGTTTGATGATAAATTGTTAACACTATAGATTATGAACAGCTGAACACTGCAAGTGTACACGGAGGAAACTTCTTACCTTGTTTTAAATCTGGCCTCATGATGCTAGCTAAAGGGCATGTCATGTATTATTCAGATGCATCTTGCACTGGAAACGTGCCAGTGACTCATTGTGTCCCCATGAATAGTAACAGCAGCAACAACAACAACAGCAACAACAAAAATCCACAGTGATTTGAACATGACATCAATGATTCTAGGATTATGAAAAACGTTTTGAAATAGCATTTAATAGTTTTGATTATCTAATCAACAAGAAGAAAGCGTCTGAGTTGTATTCACATCCAACCCATATTAACGCGTATTCTCCTTGGTTACTTCTGTTATTTTAGCCTAGAATGAGGATGTTTTCTAAAAACAAACCTGTTTTTCATTAGTTAAAACCCACAGATTTTTCTTTTTCATTTTATTTTTTTTTATTTTCGCTTGTAAAGAGACATAAAATTGGAGCTGGGTGAAAGCAGCATGTGGCAAATTTTGGTAAAATTTTGTTTCTTATATTTTCGATTACTCTCAAGAGATGTGATGTAGGCTATTTGCAAAGACTACAACATGTCTTATTTTTGCGGAGTTCATGTGACAGTTGTGAACGTCCAGGATTGTGATTCCTCTGTTATTGAGCATTCAATAAAGTTGCTTTAGGAAACTCAGATATCCATGCCCTGGACAACAACCTACTCTAAAAGATTCAGAGAGGCTGCCCCATTTTTAGTGGAAATTTCTATCCAACTAGATAAACAAAAGCCCTTCTCCTTGAAGGGATTACTCCTGAAGGCTTTGATCACTGAGTACTTGATTCAGCCCCAAAACAAATATGTGTAAGAAGTACTATTGTTCATATAGAGTCTATATCACTCAGTACATATGACATAGAGAACATAGACTCTATAATATATAATGCAGGTAATATTAGACTGTATAATATAGACTGAGACACATATGACTCTTTATTATATACTGAGACCAAAAAATGTCTTTTGCCTAACTGGCATAATCTTCTTTTTAGTAAATGAAAATTTTATAACTTATTGCAATTTTCCCCTGTTTGACAGTTAAACCCAAAACTCAGCCATGGTTACTTGTATAGCAGAGATTTTACCTGTGTTCCTTCTTTCCATTCCTCCTTAAAACTTTCCTTGTTACTTTGTGTTGTTTTTCATTTCTTATTGGCAGGATTAGTTTGTAAGGTGATGAATAGCTGAGAAGGGATGCAAAGGAACAGGTTTAAAAAGCAGAGTCCTAAAATATATAACTGTAGCACTGGAGTAAAGACCAGTCAATCATATGACCCTAAAGGAGTCTTGCTGATTGGCAAAATCATGTGTGTCCCTCTTAGAGCTATGTCCTGATTTTTATAATGTGGATATCGTAAAATCATCTAATTCCATAATATTTTGGTAAGTATCCAATGCATTTCTATGATATAAGCATATAATAAATGCTAGCTGTGGTGGCATCGACTTTTTCATAAGAGCTCTGGGATGATAAAGCAGCATAAATAAAAGACAAGGGGCTGGAGAAATTTCATTTCTAGCACCCACTGAGTGGCTCATCACCATTAGTAACTCTAGTTTTATGGGATTTAGTGCTCTCTTCTGGCTTCGTCAGGCACCGCACACGTGTGGAGCACGTACAAAGACTCAGTAAACATATATATACAAGGGAGATGAGGAAAAGTATGACTTTAATGTCATGACTTGCTTTGCTTGGTGCCTGAAATCACAATTAACCTTTATCTCCCTCTTCTTTGATTCTATAACCAGATCCTGTGTTCTGCAAGTGATACACAAAACAGGATTACCCATTTAATTAATCATGGTGAACTCCTCATTTTGTAAAAATTCATCGTTTATGGTTATATTTGAGGTATCAGGCTTTTCTGTGTGAGATGAATCATTAAATGCTAGATTATACAAGTCTGTAGGTACTTGTTCTTGGCCTAAAGGGTGATATGGCGGTTTTTCATTGCATACAAGGAAGAATTCAGCCCATGTGGCCATGTCCTTCTCTACTTTGGGCATTATTTTTATCTATGTTTTTTCTACTCCTTTTCTTCACCTCGGTGCCTTTATTTTTTTCAGTCACCTCTGCTCACTCTCAGTCCTCAGTCACTTTGTGTGCTCTAGTTCCACGTCTTGACTTCAGTTCCTTGCTTATTTTACCATACTCTCAACCCAATGACTCCATTAAGTCTGGGGCCTGTAATGCTGCTTACAGACTGATCCCTCCCACACTTCTGTCTTCAGTGTGAACTGTCTCTTGGGAATTCATATTTACATATCTCACTGTTGAGTTTCTGTCTTATCATACATGCATAGAAGTATCTGAAACTTCGGAGGCAGGATGCCCTTACTGCCAGGCCTTCACATGCCCTTCAGTCATATTCCAGGAACGTTCCCTACACATGTTCCCATGGCCTGCACAGTCACCCTGCTTGTATTTTGTGTTCTTCTAAGATTATCATTGTCTAAATACTTTTTTCGTTTTTCATGATTAATGTACATGCTTCAGAAGAACACACGCGTTCGTATCCTTTTCACACGGGTTCACTGAGATGTGTGCACTGCCTGAGACTACAGACGGAAGTTCCACCCCCTAGTTTTGAATGTTTCCACTGACATCCAGGCTGTGGCAGTTCACACCAGTTGCTTTGCTCTGTATAGTTCCGCCTCGTGATAACAGAGATAATGCGGTGTTTTCTCATTCTGTTGTGAAGAAAACATGTAGATCGTGTATGATTAGCAAGACTCTCCTGAGTTAGAGCTGTCCTGTGTCGGGCATATTTTGTGAAAAGACGCACAATTTAATTCTCATATCCTGTTGATAATTTTCAATTTTATCTAGTATTGATTTATAGACAGATCTTATAACATTTTTCTTTTTCTCTCAGAAGGATAATTGTAGTAGTTATAATGTTCAAACAAATGATTTGGTAACAATCATGTTGACATTTTAAATGTCTAAAGTTGATATATACTTAGTAATTTTTGCCACATTAACTCAGACAGCATAAATGGTGAAATCTTGTTGACCTTTTACAATGATATAATTTTGGAGGTTGGTGAATTTCTTTCTTATTTAACTATGGCACCATTAGGGAAGAGTCAAAGATACAGCTGAGCAACATGAAGAAGAATTAGATGTATTCCCTAATGTTTTTATTTATGTTTCCAGACTGTTTTGCTTTGTACTAAGATGTGTATTTTGGTTTGCACTGTCTTCCTGTGTTACCCTGACAGAGGGGCTTGTGGAAAATGGTGGAGCTGAGAAACAATCTAGGAAATCATCAATATTGTTACTGTAATTGAATTGCTATATTGAAATTGATTTTTTTCAAAGTTTGCTGAGCATATTTTGAAACACAATCGATTTTTAAAATGGGATCCTAATTTCTTAGTAAACATAAAGTTTTTGTACAACTTTTAGAATTTTCTGCATATATAGATGATGTTGCCTGATAAAGATCATTTTACATATTCTCTTTCCAATGGGGTGGCTTTTATTCTTTCGCATCTTATTGCATTGTAGAGGATTCCTGGTAAAATGAGGTGATAAGAGTGGAACCCATGACCTTGTTCCAATCTCGCAGGGAACATTTTCAGTTCATAGTGTTAAATATCATGCTAGTTGTGGTTTTATTTGATAAGATATCAGGTTGAGATAGTTGCCTTCTATTTCCAGTGTTTTGATTCTGTTGTTGTTTTAATTAATAGTTCAATGTTACATTTTGTCATTTCTTTACCCTTTTACTCTATTGCCTTTCTGTTTTATTCTGCTCACTTAATGCATTTTGCTGATTAGTTTTCAAATATGAAAAGGACATTAGTATTTTAATTATAATTATCATAAGTAAATACTTGAACATAATGTATTCTCTTTTTATATATTGTTTGTGTTCAACTTGCTAATTTTTTAAATAGAGTTTCTGTCTATATTCATAAGTATTAACCAGCAGGCAATTTTCTATTGTTTTTGATTTACTGTTTTTTTTCTGGTATTTGAGGCTCCGTTATTAGGTATGTATATATTTACATTTGCCACATCTTTCTGAAAAATTGAATGTTTTTCTATTATTTTCATTTGCCCTATTGGGTCAGTACTTTATCTTTATTTTAAAAAATATATTATCACATATTAATTCTGTAAATGTCTTAATTACTTTTCTATCATTGTTATAAAACACCGTGACCAACCTAATGCATAAAATAAAATTTATTTGGGTCTTACTGTTTCTGGAGGTTAAAATTCATGACTATCATGAAGCTAACTTAGCAGCAAGCAAGCAGGCATAGCATCAGAGCAGTAGTTAAGAGCTCACCTCTGATCCACAAGCACAGACACACAGAGAGAAGGCTAAAGAGTAATGGCTTTGGAAACCTCAAATCTTGCCTTCAGTGACGTATCTCCTCCAGCAAGGTCATGTCTCCTAAATGTTTTTTGGTTTTTTGAGACAGGGTTTCTCTGTGGTTTTGGAGCCTGTCCTGGAACTACCTCTTGTAGACTAGGCTGGTTTCGAACTCACAGAGATCCTCCTGCCTCTGCCTCCCTAGTGCTGGGATAAAGGCGTGCACCACCACCACCCGGCTTGTCTCCTAAGTGTTGCCCAACAGTTTCCATCACCTGGGGACCAAGTATTCAAATACATGAGCCAATGGATTCATTCTCAGTCAAAATCCTACAATAAAATTTTATTGAGTTTTATTTTGATACTTCTAAACATACACATATTATACTTTGATTATAATGTTTTTCTGTATTAACTTTTAATAATTATTTACATTTTGGAACTGAAAAGATTGATATAGTTACATGAATATTAAATACTAATACATGACTTTATTTCTTATAGCCATGTTGACTTCTAAATTGCTATATCAAAACTTTATTTGTCAACCAATTCAAGAAAATTCTACCATCCACCTAAAATACTAAAATTATCATTTTTATGAAATTTTGAAAGGCTTTTAACTTTTTTCATGCTTTACAAAACATATTTGAGTTCTTTTTTTCTTTTTTTTTGGTTTTTCGAGACAGGGTTTCTCTGTGGCTTTGGAGCCTATCCTGTAGACCAGGCTGGTCTCGAACTCACAGAGATCCGCCTGCCTCTGCCTCCCAAGTGCTGGGATTAAAGGCGTGCGCCACCACCGCCCGGCCCATATTTGAGTTCTTATCAGTTATTTTAATCCTCTGTAATTTTCAAAGTGTAGCCCTTTCTATTACTTTTCATCTATTTATTTTTTTGCAAGTATATGTTTCTATGTTTGTAGATGCATTTAGAGGTCAGAGGACAGCTTACAGAAGTTTGTTCTCTCCTTCCACTATGTTCTAGGAATTGTGGGTTCTAAATATAAAATTTGGGATTTCTAGTTTATGGACAGTTCCTTTACCTACTGAGTAGTCTTGCTGGCCCAAGGTCAGTCTTTTTATTTCTATTAATGTACCGTTTTATTAAACTTAGTTTCTTATGCATCTATTACTTATAAATTATAATATTTCATGCATAGAATGCTTTTGTCTGGGGACACCTGTGCTGCCTGAGTTAAACATATGCATCTACAAAGTACATTTGATTTTTTTTAACTGGATATCTCAAGGATATCTTGATCTGTAGGCAGTTTGACTAGCTTCCTGGTTTATGAATTCATAACCAGGGGGCAAAATTCAAGTAATATTCACTCTTTCCCCAGAATTTTCCCCTCCTGTAGATTCCTACAGGATCTAGAGAGAATTTTTGTATCATTTTCTAGTGTTAATTATTAGACCTTTTAGTATAGTAGTGATTAATCCTATGAAGACCCTTTCTTCCTATTGGTAAAAGGGTAGTGGTTGTCTATGTTCTAGACTTTCTCCTGAAGCTAACTGCTTTCCTTCTACCTCAGTAAATGCTCAAAGTCAACCTCCTGGACTGTGGAGAGAGAACTCCAAGGGTGACTGTACACAACCCTTACCAAAATGGGGCGTAAGCGACTCGCTCTGATTTTGAGATCTTTCGCTGTGTCTCTGGGAATTACACTCACCTGGTTGTTTTTTGCATAGCTTGATTTTAGCACAGGGACCTGGTAAGTCATACTTTCTGCTGTAATGATGAAACTGGAAGACTCATTGCACTTTTTTTGCACAATTACTTTTCTTCCTTTTAGTTTTGAGCGTAGGGTTTTTACCCATAAGTACTAAACACAAGAACTGGGGACTAGCAGAGTGGTGGAGCATTTACTGAGCAAGCATAGGCTCTGAATTTTATCCCCAGCACTGTACAAATAATAACAGAAATAAAATGTAAATAAAGAAAAAACCATTCAGAACCATAGTTATTCAAATCTTGATGCTTGAATTTTTTGACACATAAAATAAGCAATATTAGTACTTTAATATTTCTGAACTGAGTTATTTCATATTGATATCTGTGTTTTTAATGAAATCATATTATCTATATCAGTTCCCTTTGATGATTATATGATATTGAAAGGGAACTGTAGGTTTTCATAATATCTGAGACCAAGATTCTCTTTTTAACCAATGCTGATGACAGAATTCCACACTTAGTATTTTTAGTGTTTGTATTCAACACAACTTCTTTCTCAATATTTTCTTAGTGCTTACATTTTTGTAATTCCCACCAATAATTTCTAATTGTTTTATTACATTACTAACTGATTTGTACTATATCCTGCATTCATGCTAAGAACATATACTTCATAAAATATAAACAAACGTTGTAGCATCAGGAAAAATGAGTAAAACTAGGCATTGCTACTGCAAGACCTGAAGCATTTTTTTTGGAGGGCTGTTTTGCTACTTTTCAATTTCATTCATAATCCTAAAAACATGATTTTTTTTCTATTTTTGTTTGTTTTTCATTTGGAAAGGCACTTAAAGGTGTTTTATTTAAACTCTCTGTACCATCCCTTTCCCGTATTCATATTCTTCTGGTATGGAGTTTGACAATGACCTGCAGCTCTGGGTCCTGCTGATATAGCTCCTTTGCCTCTTGGAGATCACTTGAGTTAGGAAACATCCTCCATCTCTGGTAGCTCTATTTTTCTTGATTTCTGAGAATGTTTATGCTTTTGAATCTAAGCGATCTGTGTCAAATAGCACAAGAGATTGAGACTCAAAGCCCAGAGCTGCTTTCACATACCTACAAATCTGTCAGTTGCAGTAACATTATTAGGCTCTGCCTGTTGTGTGTGTAGATTTATGTGCATGTGTGTACATGCATGTGCACATGTGTACACATACTCACAATGCTGTAAAAGGAAAGAGGAATAAGAGAAGGAAGGCCATCATTCTGCAGGCTTTGACTCATTTCTTGTAATTGATACTCACTTTTTTGTGTGTGCTCGGGATAGAGGTTCATTTCATTCAAACAGATCATTCATTCACTCAATAAAATTCTGTTTCAAGTCTTGTGCTATATTTAACAAATGTTGACTTTTAACCCAAATTTTGTTTCCTCTTGAGGAAAATCAAGTGAATAGACTTTTCTCTCGGACTTGATAACTATCTCTAAAAGACTTTAACTACCTATTATACTGCCCAAACGTATCACGTGACATAAATGGCTTGCTAATTTGAATGACTTACCAATGTGTAGTGCTTCAGTTATGAAATGCTAGGAATGGGAAGTGTCATTCAGGATGAGGGTGACCCCACGCAGTTATGATGATTGCAGAGGTCTCTGACAGACAAAGTCATCTGTTTACACTTTTGTGAATGGAATTATTACAAGGCTGAATTTGCTTACATTCCATTCAGATAAACAGAAACTCAATAGCTAGGAATGCATTTTCATATCCCTGTTTTTTTTTATTGCCATGACAATTAGGTATATGAAAACTATCTGTAGTATACTCACCTTTCAAGTAAAGGCCTCAGGGTGCTCCTCACGTCAAGTAAACATCTTTGCTAATCAAACAGAGCCTTATTCCCCTGCTCTTGTGGCCTGAAAAGAATGTAAGGTACCAATCTGTGTCTAAAGTGAAAGTATTTCTCTATGTAAATTCTTCCCCATACAGAAAAACAAACTTGTTATTGAGCTTTTAATTTGACTGCTTTCTGAGAAGATGTCTTGAAATCATAGCACTGTGGTGGTTATTCTTATCCAGTGTTGTGGTCAATGGCTAGCACTTGTCTCTCTATCTAAAATAGACCTGTGTTTTGGCCTTGTTTCTTAACGATGTTTTTTTCATCTCTAGCCCTGGGAACTGAACCTAGGACCTTGCTCTTTCTAGGCAATCACTCCACCACTGTACGAAGTATGCAACCCAGACAACACTTCAATACATTTGTGCATTGGCTCTTTTCATCCATTTCTTCCATCACTGTTGACTGCTGTTGACAAAAATATCTTTAGATCCCTGTTTAAAATGGAATATGTTTACCAGCTACCAGCAATGACAGAAGAGAGGACGCTGAGCATTTTAATGACTCTGTCTATGGGAATAGTTGTGTGGCTATTTTACAATTACTCCTCAACAGGATTTTCAGAGGTTTGTTCATTTTCAATTCTGAAGTCGTATTCTTTCCGGTACATGGGGGAAGAGAGAGAGAGAGAGAGAGAGAGAGAGAGAGAGAGAGAGAGAGAGAGAGAGAGAGAATAAAGTAAGTTTTGTAATAAAATTGATAAGCTGTTAAAATGTGTATTGATAAGAAATGATAGTTGATAAGAAAATGATAGAAATGAAGACAGAAATATTGGACACTCTTTTGGCACTTGTAGAAGTTACAGAAATGTGTCTGGTTGCATGCTCTCAGTTGTCAATCCTGGGACATTGTGTATTTCTGCAGTATTTGGAATGTTGCTCAGTAAGCTGCCCAGCATTTTCAACAGAGACATGAATAAATGTTCTGTGTGTTCACATATGCATCCCTCTATATATTTTTGATTGAAAATAATCCTATCATAAAACACTTGTCTGCTATACTAAATCAATTTGGCTGTGTTTATAGCCATGGGAATTATTTAATGTTGTTTGATATTTTCTTGTTTTGTTTATACTGAAAAATCATTAACTAAGAAGCAGAGAGAACAAAAAAAAGGTTTGTTAAATTCATATTACCTACTGTTCTTTCTTTTCTCCAGTATTTTCTTCAAATTAATCAATTAAAATGCACAGATGTTCAATTAAAACTATAAAAATTTTCCATGGCTACAGCTGTTTTGAAGCTGCATTGTTGAAAATTTAACATATCTCATAATGATTCCCTCTCAGAAGAAATTAAATTAATGACTCTTTGCTAGATTATTTTCCATTTGATAAATTAAACAAAATTAGAAAAAAACCCTGAGACTGACTCTGCTTGCTACATTTATTAATTAGCATGATAGACTAGCAGATACTAACATGAAAAGGCAACAAAATGAAAAGTGTTCCTTATTTTTCAAGTGCTATACCTTCAGGACTGCAGTTTATCTTATCAGCAAATGGTTACATGTTATAAATTATTAAAATTTCACCTGTAAATAGCAGACAAGTGACAAATTTTGTCGTCTCACATAATAGAGATGGCAGCGATGTGATTAGGCAGGGCTAGGAGGACATTTTTCTTCACATTTTTTGTCCACCTCTTGCATGATAGTCAGTGACCCTTAAATAATAAGCAGGGAGGCAAGCCATCTTCTCTCAGTCATGCTAATGTGTCTCCGGCAGAATGGAGTTTTTCAGTTTTCATTTTTCTCACCTCCACATTATTGTTTAGTCTTGCAATATTTTTCAGGTTTTATTTTTCTTATCCCCAAACTGTAGGTGCTCATTAGACTCCCCCCCCCCATCCTTTTTCCTCCTCCTGAATTGGGGTGTGTGTAGCCATCCAAAAATGGGCAGGCATCCTAGCAACTTAGGAATGTGTAGCCTTGAGTCTGAAATCCTCAGGAAGCCTGGGCATTCTGGTGCATTCCCTATGTTGTAAATTTGAATCAGAATTCCTTCTGCTGGGGTACCCTCCTTTGTCTTTAGGCTTTGGATGGATTGGATGAGGCTCGCACAGGGTAAATCTGCTTTGAAGTGTAAAGATAGTAATGTTAATCACAGCTGCACTTTCATAGTAATGATTACGTTGATGTGTAGTCAAACGATTGGGAATCACCGTCCAGCTAAGCTGACATGTGAAACTAGCCAGGACATTCATTAGAAAATAGAAATAAGGTAAAAGTAAGTATTAGATATTTACCTGGACAGGAGGTTCTTACTGAGTCTTAACATATACTCCTGGGCTCTATCTCTTACATCTCTTCTTTTTTCCAAAAGACTGTTTATTCTATTTCATAATTCATTATTCATATATGTGTGCCCACCTTCTCACTTCATTAATATTATTTCTTTTGCAAGTCATAACTAATAGATTCAATATCTGAATCCTTGGGGTTGTATTTTTTTTGTTTCTTAAGGACTGTGTATCTCTGCACAGTTGTCTTTGAATCTCTTACTGCACATAAACTTGCTACTTAAAGTATGCACATCCTCAAACCTTACACAGGTTGTTAAACTACCTTCTAGAAGTGTACCGGTTTCCATTCCCCAAGGCAGGATTCCAGAGGCCTCTCCTCGTCCTCCATGGAATTCAGTGTAAGGATGAAAAAAATATTTCAATCAAGAAGATAAAAATGACATCTCATTATTTTAATTTGATTTCTAGTGTGTTTTTAGGTTTCTTTTTTCCTTTATATTTATTTTTTTT
>NW_004949120.1:3276816-3344031 GCF_000317375.1 Microtus ochrogaster
TCCCCCTCCCTCTCCAGTCTGAAGAGCAGTCAAAGTTCCCTGCCCCGTGGGAAGTCCAAGGTCCTCCCCCCACCATCCAGGTCTAGGAAGATGAGCATCTGAACAGGCTAGGCTCCCAAAAAGCCAGTTCATGCAGTAGGATTAAAACCCAGTGCCCTTGCCCTTGGCTTCTCATCAGCCCTCATTGTCTGCCATGTTCAGAGAGTCCGGTTTGATCCCATGCTTTTTCAGTCCCAGTACAGCTGGCCTTGGTGAGCTCCCAATAGATCAGTCCCACTGTCTTAGTGGGTGGGTGCACCCCTCTCGGTCCTGACTTCCTTGCTCATGTTCTCCCTCCTTCTGCTCCTCATTGGACCTTAGGAGCTCAGTCCTGTGCTTCAATGTGGGTCTCTGTCTTTATCTCCATCCATCGCCAGATGAAGGTTCTATGGTGACATGCAAGATATTCGTCTGTATGGCTATAGGATAGGAAGGCTGCTAATATTTGGGGTTCTGTGCAAATCTCTTACTTTGCCAGGTTCCCAACCTAATGTTTGTTGACTTAGATTTCTATTCTAAAAACTCTATTCAAATGTGTGTACATATGTGTGCAAATGTATGACAATACATGCACAGTTTGCTTTCTCACAGACATATCCTCAGTTTTGTTATTGACTTTTAATTTTAATTTTTTAAACATTGAAGTTTTGTATTTTTATTTTTGGGGTAAGCCTGTCTATCCATTGTCCCCACCTATTATGCAGCTGGATAACACATTTGAGGTATTTCCATTCCAGGTGCATGTACCTACTGAAGCTTCTTACAGTTTCTCCTTCCACCCTGCCCCCTACCTTTTTAAAATACCTTTCTCATTGCTCTAGCCACACACCTAGCCAGGATAACTTACAGGGAGTGAGGTTCATTTTGTTCACAGTTGAATGGATACAGTCACTATGGGATTGTGGAATCATGGTGGGATCCACAGCCAGAAAGTAGAAATAAATGTATGTTGTTGATGCTCTGCTTGCTCTTGTTTTTCATTTCTTAAATCCTGTTTCAGACCCTATATATGGGATGTTGATGGCCACAGTTTTCTTTTCTCAGTTATACCTCGCTGGAGACATCCTCACCATTATATCCAGAGGTAGGCTGCATTCATGTATGAATTGTTTCTTAATCCAGTCAAAAGGATGTCAAAATTAGCCATCATTTTTTTTTATTCTCTGATATTAAAGACCATGTTTGGTTTGAGAAGGAGTTTATTTTACAAATAGGGTTTTTATTTGAAATGTAATTCTCAGCCAGCTGGTAGTGACATATAACTTTAATCCCACCTCTCAAGAGGCAGAGGCGAGGACCTCTCTGAGTTCTAGGCCAATCCTGTCTACAGAGCAAGTTCCAGGACATCTGTGGCTATACAGAGAAACTCTGTCCCAGGGGGGGAAAAAAAGAAATTCAATTGTCTATCAACTTTTATATTTGAGGTTCATGTCATTTAAAAGACTAGAAAGGAACAATTTACATATACTGTAGATCCAAGAAAAATCATGGTGATTCTAAAAAGCAGGTTTAAATGTTACAGTTGGTTCAGTTGTCCCTTTTGTGAATGTATTGCCATGGATTTACAAGATATACAAGAGAGTATGTCTGCAGGATGGAGTTAGGGTTCTCAGAACCATCTCCTACTTGTTTAGCTGTGATACACACACACACACACACACACACACACACACACACACACATGTTTAGAAGTTGACTGTCTGCATCTTTAGTCAATGGTCACTTCACATAAAGCAATACTAGACTGATGTCTTTAAGGACAGGTGTGCATGTCTGTGTTTGTATACATGTAAATGTCTCACAGGAGACTTTATGGGCATAACCTGCTAATGGCTGAGTCTTGCTGTGGGTAACCATATGGACCGGAATATTATACCACTCTGTGTTTTACCACCATCTATGACCCTGCTGTAACTGTCACTATATAATCTGTGACATTCTCACAGCAAACTTACTTTCCTTTGACTCTTACAACTTCTCCACCCCATCTTCCACAATGGCACTCAGGTCCCAGGCGAAGGAGTTGTATTATATGTATGAGTTAGGACTCAGCACCATAAGATCTCTTGTTCTCTTATTTTGAACAAATGTGGTTTTCTGTAATGACCTCCAAATCTGAAGACATGGAGCTATGATGAGGGATGAGAGAGAATATGTGATGTCTGTCTTTCAGGGGTGGAACTACACCATTCAATAAAATCGTTTCTAGTTTGATCTATTTACCTGAAAATTTATTTTTCTTAATAGGTGAACAGTACCCTATAGTGTATATGTACTACAGTTTATTATCCATTCATCAGTTGAAGGGCATTTTAGAGTTTTTCCACTTCCTAGCTATTATGAATAAAGTAGCAATGGCTGTGGCTGAGCAGGTATCTGTGGAGTAGGATGTGGAGTTCCTCAGGCATATTCCAAGGAGTATATCTGTGTCCTGTGTTCGATTTATTTTTAGTGTCTTGAGGATATTCCACAGTAATTTGCAGAGCAGCTCTACCAGTTTGCAATCCACTAACAGTGATGGGGGTTCCCCTTCCCCCACATCCTTTGCAGCCTTTGTTATCATGTGCTTTGTTGATCTTTTCCATTCTGACTGGAGTAAGCTGAAATCTCAATGTTACTTTGATTTGCATTTTCCTAATTGCTACGGATGATGACTGCTCATTTTTGGAGCTAGTCTTTAACTGCTTTTACTCCTTCTTTTGAGAACTCTCTCTTTAGATCCCAGATCAATTTTCGAATGGGTCAGTTTTGTTTCTGCTTTGACTTTTTGGTCTTTGGTGTCCTTTATATATGTTCTGGATATTATTCCTCTGTCAGTTGTTTAACTGGCATCTATTTCGTTTGTTTCTGTTGTGATGTTTATTATGTGTTACCATAAAGTGTATTTGGATTTGATTTGTGCCTGTTCTTCATATCTTTGAGTTACATTGCTAAGTTATTTTATTTATACTCTTTCTGAGTTTTTAATATAGGCAGTTTAGTCAATAAATTTCTCATGAGACTGCTTTTAATATGTTTATATGTTTAATAGAGGTTTTGTTGTTTTGTGCTTTCATTTTCATGTTATTCCAGGATTTTTTTCTTTATTTCTTGACTTCTTCTTTGACACATTCATCATTTAGTAATGAGGTATTTGATCTCTGTGAGTTTATGTTTTTAGTAGAGATCTGCTTGCTTCCTGGTCCCATTTGATTGAAACACTTTTGTCCAATTTTTCAACCTAAGCTCATGCCTATCCTTAAAGCTAAAATATTTTCCTTTTAGACCACAGATACATGGATTTGTTTCTTTTTTTTTTTAATTTAGGCAACCTGTACCTTTTAATTATGCCTTTAATATTTGAAGTTATTAGTCAAAGGTGTGTGTTGATTGCAGCCATTGTGCTGCTGACTTGGGGTGGTGTTATTTGTGTTCTCAGTGCTACTTTGTGTTTGAATAATTGGTTTTTTATAGTTTTTTTTTTTTTTTTGGTTATTACTCATTTGTTTCTTCTGCCTGAAGTATTGCTTCCTGTATTTTTTTTTAAGTTTGTGTCTGGTGCATATAAAAAAAATTAAGGATACTTAAACTATGGGGAAAGTTTTTCTTTTTCAACTAAGGCAGACAGTTTGCTGGGTACATTAGTCAGATTGGCTGTCAAGGTCTTTTAGGACTGGGAATTCAGGGCTCCAGGCTCCTCCAGCTTTCAAAGTAGCCATTGAGAAACCAATTGTTATTTTGATGGGGTTTTTCTTTATATGTGACTTTTGTCTCTCCCCTCCATCAGAAACTTTCACTATTCTTTCTTTTACTGTATGTTTAGTCTTTTAATTTATGATATGTTTTGGGGAAGTTTCTTTTCTGATCTTGTCTGTTTGGTGTTCTATGTGCTTCTTTATCTGTATGCCTTTTCTTAGTCGGGGCTAAGTTTTCTTCTATGATATTGTTGAATATTTGTTATATGCTATTGAGCTGGTATTATTCTCCCTCAACTATTTCTTTAATTCCCTCATTTCCTGTTTGTTTCTTCCCTGTGTTTTTTTCCTTAATATTCTTTACTTATTTTGTCTAGATGGTCTACTTTATATTTGAGTGCTGATAGTCTATATTCTGCTTGATTTATTCTTCTTGTAAGGCTTTTCCTTGGATTTTCTAGTTGTGTTATTGAGTTTTTCAGTTTTGTCTTCATTTCAACTTGAATCCTCTTTACTATTTTTATCTCTTTCAAATTCACATCATTTTAAATTCTGGATTGTCTTTATCATTTTTATCAGTATTATGTTTTTGTTTTCAGTGAGCTAAAATGCATTGAGCTATTTGACTGTATATTCTATAACCTTCTTGAAATCTTTGATAAAGTTTGTGATTTTCACTTTTTTAAAATTCTGTGTCCTATTGTTCATCTACATAATTTTCACAGTGAGCATTTCCACAGGGCTGATGGGTTTAATGAGGAGGCACTGCCTTCATCTTTCCTTTTCTCTGTATTTTTGAAGTGAGATAGGGGCATGGGGATTTCTTTATTAATTCTGTTTCTAATATGAACAGATAAGCCTATGTCAGAATAAAAAAAGTGTGTTAAATTGACCTAAAAGTTGGATATAATTTAGGTACAGTGAAGTCAGATTGATGTGTAGGGTGTGTGTCCTGCTCAAAGTCCAGGGTCTGATGGTGGATCTGAGAGTTTGGCAAGATTTATGGAGGGGAAGATCATGTGGATCCACCTAACTATCCCCTAGCAAAAGATGTGCTGGTTATGGCGAGGGGAAGCAGACAAATGCCTAGGTAGGGTTGTCCAGATTAGGCCAGGGAAGATGGATGTGGGATCTGTGTGAGTTCTGAGGAACTAGAAGGATCTATGGAGGGGAGGGCCAGACACACTCATCTGGCTAGATCCTCGCAAAGGTCTTCAATTGATTTTTTTCATTATAGGTTGATTCCTCTTTAAAATTTACAGAGTTTATTTTCATTGTGCATTGTGCTGATTGGTATGTGAGATTATTGGGACATGGACATCACCATTTCATGTCTTTTCAAGTCCCAACTCCCAATTTGTATGGTCCATGTTTGAGGAACTCTAGACTGCATATTTTAAAGGGATTATTACACTTCAGTGTGGATATGTGTATAACATAGTACTTGCCTGGAGGCCAGAGGACAACTTGGCAGTAATCATTTCTCAGTAACCATTTGCTCAGGTCAACAGACTTGGAGGCAAATGCCTTTACCAGCTAAGCCATCTGTCTGGTGCTGGACTGCTGTATTTAAATGTAGAATAAGTATATTTGCTGACATTTTTTCATAAATCTTCTGAACATGTAGGTAAACATGTGTATCTTTGAGATGGATTCAGTAGGTATTGCATAAATGAAAGTCCACTACTTCCTAAAATATATACACATTTGAAAGGATTTAAATGGAGTCACCATATACTGGGAGAGATGCCCCAGCTAGACATCGCATGCCACCAGAAAAACTTCCTGTTCTAGGAAGGAGTTGCTTGGTGAGTTACTAGCCTGAGGTGTCCCTTATGATTTCAACCACATCACTATAGGTTATTGCCCAAGGCTATTGGTTATCCTCCCTAACCTGATGACAAGGCCCTATTGCTGAAGACATGCGTTACTTACTTATTTAGTATCACTTTTGTTTTATCTGTGCAATGAAGACAATTAGCACACTGATGTGTGCTGCCTGTCCCACATGTGTGTTTTTTTTTTAGGAAGCATCCATTCAAATGTGTGCTATATACTGGTAACTTCTGTGAACTGAACATTAAAAAGACAATTCTTTGTTGAGTTTTCAGTGTGAACAGCTCACTGTTCTGTTAAAGACTCAATATTCTGAGAATTCTGAAACAGACATATCCACAATCACTACTTACATTGTCCAGCATACTTACAATATATTTGGATGGTTGTTAAATGGTTACCTTAATTTTTAAAAACAGTTCAGGTGCATGAAATTATTGAAATTATGCAAATATTCTGAGGTTTGTACTAAAATAAGAAGATGCCATCTTGTGGTGCACATACAGAATTTGTTTGTGTGGATGTAAAATGTGGTTGACACATCTTTTGAATGGTTTGTAGATGACAAGCCTACTTGAATCAACAGGAAAAGCTGCTAAAATGTTTGTACTCAGGTCCTACCGTCTCATTCAGTAGCTGCACTACAAATAGAAAACACCATTTGGGGAAATTTGTGCAGAACGTGTGGTACTACAAAAACGCAGGGGCCATTTTAGCTCATGCAGTTGTCACAAGAAGGGAAAGGGGACATTTCAATGCTGCTTACTATAAATTATAAACATAGAATGTGTATTTTCAAATTAGTATTGTGTTGCTTTTTATAAAAACAAGTGTTACATTTTGATCCTTTAGATAAAATTAAAAGTTATAGTTTATTTCTGATGAGCTTAATGTCAATCCTCTACTTAAATAACATCTGTGTATGTTGAAATGATATTTTGTTCATAAAGATGAAGGTTACTTGAATTATGAACTATGACATTGACCTAGATATGTGTTACTTATGTCAGTTTTCAGTAGATTTCTGGAAAAAAGTTTGCTGTGGAAATATCATATTATTTGGTGTGCAGGGGTGTAAACTGAGGCAAGAAGATGTTAAATGACTTGTACGTTTTCTCATGAGATGTCATGAACAAGATGAATAAAGTGCATCGTAGCATCAGGCTCTGAGTGATTGCAAGATTGCACGTCCTGGGTTTTCCTGTGCCAAATTTGAATTGGTCTCTTGAATTAGGAAACTTTGTTTTTCAGGAAAAGAAGGGAAGAGAATACATTTCTCCCCTCTGAACCTTTCATTAAATGTTTATTCTGTTGCATTTCTCCATAAGCATTTTTATATCGCCATTTTCTCCTCTTATTAGAATACTTAATATAGCTCCAAATACTACATAATTGAAAACAGTTTATCATATCCACTCTTATTTATTAGTATAATAGTATCCCGGCGATCTGGTGGCAGCAAAGTACTGCACTATTTTACTGTAATTTATCCCATTTTAAATGTTCATTTAGGTCTATGAAATTGCATAATACTTTTTAGAAATACATTTTCAGAGTATGTATTGGGGGAAAACCTTGAATATCAGATCTTGTGTAGAAATTTTACAGAAACAACGTTATGAAATTGTTCATCCAAACAAACGTATTAATCAACCTATCATTTCAAAATTTTGAATCACATATATACACATGCCAAAAAGTAGAGATTATGTCTTTGATATATGTCCATAATGCTTGACAAGAAAGCATTTTCTGGAAGCTTTTCTTGTTGGATTTTTATGCATAAGACAAAGAACCATTGTGAGTGGACGTATCAGGAAACACAAAACAGGTAGCACTGTATTTAAATGTGCTCTTGAAGAATAAGAAAAGGGATGTTAGTTGAGTGTATTTATGAAAGAGTACCTGTTCTAGGCACATGTAATGTGGACCATGCCTGTTTCTGTGCCCTACTGAGGAGAGATGTGCTTGTAGAAAGGAGGCTGATGCCCTCAAAGCTTAGAGAAGGACCCCTCTGGTCATTGTCTTGTAGGGAGGCTTCATGAGCTCCTGCCTCCATTGATGCTGTCTTTGGTCAGCTCTTGTCTAGGCAGCTATGTTGGTCAGACTTTAAGGGTGTAGCTTCTTACATTTCTAGGAGATACTACCTCACAGTAACCTTCCTGTTCCCCGGCTCCTACACCCATGCTGCACACACATACACACATCTACCCAGAATAACCCCCAAACTTTAGGTGCAAGAGTTGTGTTGAAGAAGTATCAGTTGAGTCTTGGCTCACAGCTCTGCATTTTGATCAGTTGTGGTTTTCTGTAATTATCTCCATATGTTGCAAAGAGAAGTTTTCTTGATGAGGGCCGAGTACTATACTTATCTGTGAGTATAAGGATAAATATTAAAATGTAGCTAGGGATTTTGCTAGTTAAGTATAGTGGTAGTTGTAGGTTCTTCTCCAAGATTCATGACATCACTATTTTTGGGTAGTTGGCTAGGTGTCCAGTCCCAGGCATGATTTCCTTCATGTTGAGTGAGTATTATGCCCAGTTAGAGGCATGTTCCTATTTCTAACTGCTGAACATGCCCTATTTGGAGCTGTCGGTCTCTAGCAAAATAATTCTGAGTAATAGAGGGGACTTGCAGTTTTTCCTCATTTGGCTACTTTTGTACAGAGATGTCTTGTTTAGAAAGTTACTTGACTTTAGGAGAATTAGACCGAATGCATCCCTTGAGGAACAGTGACAATGCAAACCTATCGTGTGTGGGGGGTATTGTGATTTGATCGGCCCCATCTGCTTATTATCTCACAGGGCTAAAATAACTGAACCAGAGCAGAAGGTGGGTAGCAAGCCCAGAAGTCTGGACTGAGAGATAAAGGAAGTCCCAGGACCTCCGACAAACACTTCTGGTATTCCAAATACCAGAATGTTTGTTATGTGTTCTGATTCCAATGACCAGTTCACAGCTGCCAATTGTCTCTAAATAGAATTGGAGCAGAATATGTGGGGAACCAGTTCTAGCATGTTTTGGGTCTAAGACTAAGCAAGGTCCTAATACCTGGGCCTTCCAGATATCTCTCTTTCCATCCATCTTTCTATTCTTTGGTTCTTTTGGCTTTCCCATAGCTGTGTCTGTTTTTCCTCCTGGTCTTGTAGTTCTTGTTTCTCACTTTTCTTCACAAATTTCTTTTCCATGGTTCTGAAGTAAAAGGTGACTCTCTCTACTTTTAAAACTTTACCCTGTCTTTTTCTTGCTGCATCCTCTCTTCTTGGATGCTTTTATTGACTTTCGTGTTGGCAGTGATCACCCCTGTACTTAATTCACTTATATTATCTTGCTAACTCAAAACCCTTCTCCCAGGTTGAGATTTGTAAATGCTGTGGTCTGACAACTGGAAATGAAGCTGCATCTTAAATCAGCAAGTCCAAATCTGGAGTCCTCCTTACCCTCCTGTCTTGTGAGTCTTCCCTGGTATGTTGTCATCATTTGCCTGCCCTATTAAGAACAAACGGCCCCTTTTAACTCTGTAGGACCACTTCTGGAATCTTCTTCCTTCCCATCTTTATCATTGCGCTTGCCCAAGCCTTCTTGCTTATGATCAGTCACTGTTGTTTGGACCATTTTCAGCTTAGTTATAAATTTTATCATCATATATATCATCATCATATATATATATATCCACTAAGATTTGTATTTGTTAATTTTCTCTGTTGCTTCAATATATTGCTAATCTGCCAAGAAATATGTTTATTTCCATATGAATTATCTTCCAGATTATTATGTTTTCTTATTACTTATCCTGATTTAACAGTTTTGTTTTGTTGAGTATTAAATCCACATTTGATATTCTTACTTATTTAAGTTTTAAATACCTGTGTCCTCTTTTGTGGACACAGGTATTGAATTAATTAAATATTTAACTTTTTATAAAACTTAGTTCTTGCAGACATTATTTTTATCATTTTTAAACTTTGTGATAATTTGACCCTTTTTTGCTTTCTTTGAATTCACTTATTAAATTTTATTCAATTAATTCTGTGTGTGGGGGAACACATACTAAAGCCCATGTGTGGAGATCAAGGAAAACTTGTAAGAGTCAGTTCTCTCCTTTGATCATGTTGTTCCTAGGGATTGAACTTAGATTTTTGGGCTTGGCAAGTGTCTATTACTGTGAAGCCATCTCATTGGCCCTGTGCATTCTTTTAAATTTTATTTGTTTGTTCCTCAGTGATTTTTCCCTTTGTTCTTTCCTACCTCTAAGTAGACCCTGTTCTGCTTTCATGATAGATATATTCTATCACTCCCTCTTCTTCCTCATATTCTTCCTCTGAGTCTCCATTCTGTTTCATGTTTTATATAAATATTTACTTGTGTACATGCACACACACATCTAAATTCCATATATGAGAGAAAAATGTGATAATTTATTTGAGTCAATAACCTCAGTTCTGTCCATTTCTCTGTAAATGACACAATTTCATCCTTCTTTACAGCTGAACAAAATTCCATGGTGTAAACACATCATCTGCCCTGAATTTTCTTTACCTGTTCATCAGATGATGGACACCTAAGCTGGTTCCGTATTGTGGCTACTGTGAATAGTGCGGCAAAACACATGGCTGTCTCAGGATCACTGTAATATACTTACTTGGGCTCCCATCAGTGCTGTAGCTGAACCCTATGGTAATTCTATTTTTAGGTTTCTGAAGAATCCTCCTAGCGATTCTCGTAGTGGTGATGGCAGTTTACGTCCTGCCATCAGTAAAGCTGCTCCCAACACACACATGTTTCCTCCAGTGTTGCTTGTTCTTTTTTTTCTTTAAAAAATACTTTTTATTTATCAATTTTATGTGTAAGTATGAATGTCTGCATGATGTCATTTGCATTACATGGGTACAGGAGGCCACGCATGCCAGGAAAGCATGGTGGATGCCCTCAGATAGGAGTTATAGGTACCATTTAGGGGCTGGCAACAGACCCCAGGCACTCCAAAAGAGGCTCAAGTACTTTAGCAGCGGAGCTTCTTACCAGCCTTCTCTTCTCTTGATGAGAGAAGACAAATGGAATCTCAAAGCATTATTTGCACTTTTCTTATTTTTAAATCCATTGAACTTTTTTCAAGTATTAAGTAGCCATTTTCCTTTCTTCTTTTGAGAACTGTGTATTCAATTCATTTAGCCCATTTATTGACTGGATGATTTGGTTTCTGATGTTAACTTTAAAATTCTTTCATAGATTCTGTATATTCATCCACTGTTTGGCATACAGTTGGCAAACATTGTTTCCCATTCTGAAGCATGTCCTTGACACCCTCTTGACTGTCTTCTTTCCCATGCTAAAGCTTCGTTCATCTGTACATCATTATTTGTCGATGCCTCCTCAGCTTTAATTTTCCTGTGTCGCTTTTATGGATAGTATCTAGGGTTATGAATTTGCCTTCAGGTAAGAGGTTTTTAAGCAACCCATAAATTATAATGTGTGGTACTTTAGAAATATTTATATTAAGGAGAATTTCACACATTAGGAATGTAAGGAAAATAGTCTTATCAGCCCTCAGGGACCTATCACCAAATTTCACCAACTATCAACATTTTGACAGTCCTTCTTTCCATGTAGTTCTCTTTCTTTTCTCCATTACCTTTTGCAAACCCTAGATATTGTGACTCTGGTCAAATTTTTATTATTAGTTGATATTTTTCTTATTATTCCTTAAGTGTTTATTGTATGTCTTTATGTCTGTGTACTTAGTTATATATGTGAGTTTTACATATGTGTTTTGTTTATATGCATAGAGATGTGTATGTATATATGTATAGTTGCATATGTGCGCACACATTTTCAAGTGATTATGCAATCATTTCAGTTTGATTAAAATATTTGCAGTTATAGGTCATGTAGTCAGATCATTCAATCTATATTATTTCTGCTTCTGATAATATATTGCACTTCCGCTCATGAGTTAAAACCTTATCAATTTTAAAATATATCATACATGATTCTTCAAATGGAAGAAAAATCCACTTAGAACAGACAGCTCAATCCATATTACTCACTATACTAGTCAAATCCATGTTACCATTATTTAAATTACAATAATCCAAGTCTCCATGTTCTCAACTTCATGATCAGTCCAAGGCTGAAAGAAATTCATCTAACATCTACCACGACAAGCTGGCTTCTCACCATTTTTTTGCTTTTACCTCCCTGCTGATTTGGGCATGGTATATTTGAACGCTGTATAATTTCACTCATAAACCCATGGTTTGGCTCTGTAGGCTCACTGCCATAACATTTATCAATATACAGTTGCTTTATTTTATTCCAGCCTTTGTTTTTATATCTGAAATTTTAACATTGTTCATAGTTAGCGTTGCTACTCTAGTTAGTTATTTGTTTTTGCTTGGAATATCTCTATTCATTAACTTATTTAAACGCTTGCCTTTGCTTCTAAATATAACTGGCATAGCAGCAGATGCCTCTCAATCTAGAACTCGGCCTATTTGCAAATTTTTCAAAGCTGTAAATTTAGTTTAATCCAATTATTTTTATTAGTTGTGGCTCATTTTATTATTTCTTTATTTCCTTCAATATTTTAATTTTTATGCTCTCGTGTGTGTGTGTGTGTGTGTGTGCCTGTGTATGTGTGTCGGTGTGTATATGTGAATGTGTGAAGATCAGAGAACAGTTTGTCAAGTTAATTCCCTCCTGAACCATGTCTCTAGCCTTTTTTCAGTTTTGAATTTCTTTTAGCTGTATTTAAATTTATGCTGCCTTTGTTTTGTGTTAAATCACATGCCATTCTGTGTCATAGCACACACGGAAGGCAGTGGCATGACTGTCTCTGGCTCTTCAGTGCTGTGTAGGCCACGCTAGCTCACCTGTGCCTCTTCAGACTCTCCTCTCACTCCCTGCCGTCTCCTGGTAGGGATGCTGGGAGCACAGATGTGTGCAGTACAGTTCATGTCTTTGATTTGTTTGGGGGATCTGAACTCAGGTTGTCAGGTTTGCGTGACAACTATTTTATCCACTGAGCCATCACCACAGCCTAGAAAACAGCATATTTTCATAATATTTCTGCATATTTGCCCTTGTTTGCCCAAGCATCCGGCTTTCCTTTTCTGATATTAAAGTCCAGAAAGAAAGATCCTTTGTTTACCCTTAAGGACTGGGCTGCAGTTCCCCAGCCGACTTCACTGATTCCCAGCCAAAGGGCTGCCCTCCTCAGATTCAGATATATATTCAATAATATAATTCCACAATTACCTTTTTAGCTTCAGATTTATTTGTTATAGGAGTTACTTTTGATGTTGTCATTTAGATTTGAAAATATATTTAAAGTTGTCGCACTTTTGATCAGTCACTTTGGAACTTGCCCCCAGGTTTTCTAGTCCACCTTATCTATTTGTCTATATGAAATTTTGGTTTTCATGCTGGATTTTAGTAGCCTATTCTTCCTGGGCTATTTTTTTTCCCCTCAAGTTGTGGAATCGTGTTTTCTGATATTTTCCCTTGTTTCTATAGATGCAAATGATATTCTTTTTGCTGCTTTTGACACCTTTATCTATTGTTCTCTTGTTTTGCTTATATTCACACAAATAAGAGCTGACTCTAAAGTCACTATTTTTCATATTTTCTTCTTGGACCTTCATGTATACACTGCACTGCGGGTTGACTGTCTATTCTGCTTGCCAACTTCCTGTTGCTCGTTGGCAGTCATGTGATCTTCCGATACTGAGACAGTTTCTTCTGCCCTTCCTCCTGTATCAAGCCAGTGGTAGAGTGTCTGGAGCATTTGGGATCTGTTTATCCCTGTACTGGTTCATCCCTTTCATGCTTCATTCCCGAATGCAGTGGATCTCACCCTTCCACTCCCTGACATGCCATCTTTCTGAGTTTCTGTGTCTGAAGCCCATAGAAATATAGTTGGAAAGGAAAGAAGTATATATTGTCTTTGAAAACCAGTGATCATTTTGGACAGAATTGCCACTAAGTTTCCTTGAAGAAAAAGGTTCAAATCTCTGAACTGAGCTACAAGGCAGGCAACAGCCTAGGGGAAATACTTCTACAGGGGCATGTTTTATAAGGTGACTCTCTAAGGACTACCCCCCCTTTTATTTTCTCAATCTGGACTCATGGTTTTACAATCAGTCTAACCTTTCCCTAATAATTTCTGACTCTGGGTTTCCTGACAATTTTGGTTTTTTTGTTAAAGTTTTAATTTTTTTCCTTGTGTGTATGTAGTATACTGGGAAAGATGGAGCCTGTAATTGGTGGCAGGTACCAACACATCTAAGAAATTTTCAGATTTGATAATTATAAATAAGAAATACATTTTCTGGGAATGCTCTTACTTAGTTCAATAAACCAGGTTAAGTTTTCTTAGGAATTTATTTGCATTCAGTCCCTACTATGTGCCAGATATTAAAAAAAAAACCTTACTCTGTATTTAGTAAAATAAGAAATGCCCTCTTTGCTCCAGAATACTTTGATTAAGACTGTAACAGAGTGAAGTTGTAGGGCCCATTATATACCAGAGTCAAGGTTGCATTTCTCCTTTGGAAACTAACATAGCTCTACAGAGACTATAAGATATAGAATGATCTGAGAATCAGCAATAGATTTTCAGATGCAAAGCTGAGCAGTGTAGATTCCCTCCATCCTTGGCAGAAGAAAGAGAACAGGGAGAGAGCCAGCATAGCGTTAGGTTAGACATGGAGATAGTGTGTGGGCCATTGGGCTGAAGAGTGTGGGAGCCATCATCTCTATGTTTGATGGACAAAGGTGGGGAATGGTAGATGGCCAGAAGGGAAGATCCTTGGGCCAGTGAAATCAAACAACAGCAGGAGGAATGGATGTGTCATGCTGGGTTTATAGTCCGAGGTGGAAAACTGGAAGGTAAGGGAGGAAGAAATCAGTTTGAAGTCTGTGTCATTTTTCTGAGCCACTGTTCATGTTCTACTTTTGTAGGGTACAAGGTCAAAGTGGGCAGTCTGTGACCACCAACTCATCCTGTTCTCAGCTGCTGCCTGTCAGCTGTTGGCCTGCTCGGAGTGTTCACTTAATACCTGATTGTTGGGGTTGTAATCCAATAAATTCTGCTGGCAATGATATTATTATAATAATCCATTATTACACTCTTCGTATTTATCGTCATATCTTTTCATTGTGACAAATAGTTACGTTTTTGGTGAACAGAAGACTAAGCTTAAATTGATGCAGATCTGGAAGAATCCATATTGGATCTAGTTCGGCAATAAATCCTGCTTTTGTGCTTTCCAATCCAGCATTCTTTCACTAGAATTGCTCAATAAAAGTCATGTAACTCTCTGAAAACTCATGATGATTTTGTAACTTTTTATGCTTATAATAAGTCCTATTTCCTATGAATATATTTCTTTTCTATATTTCATTTGGGTATGATTAAAATATATCATAAGAAAGACAAAGTAAGATTATTTCCCTAAAGTTTCTAAGAAACTAATAATCTATTCAGAGAGCCAAATGGTGTTATCCAAGTGAAAAAATTATTTATTCCCCAAAGGAATTTCTACCTATTACCCACAATTCAGTTAGATAGATTTGCTGCTCATGTTTGAATTTCTTCTCTCAAATCATTTATCTTTTATTCAACTGAAATATATATATACATATACTTATTACTGAAGAGCTTTTTACTAATGGGAGAGTAAGCAATAAAATACAGAAATCCTTACCACACACTAGAATTGCAGAAACAAGTTAAAGTTCCCATCGTGTGCACTCACGATAACTAATCAGCTTTTGAGAATGGTGTCTCCATTTGCTTCAGCCAGATAATTTTTAAAGAGGTACTAGAAATATAAAAACTATATGCACACGCATGTGTAGTAACTTGGTAGTATTATAAAAAACGATATCCTCACATTCTCACTGCAGGGATAAAAATTTTTATGATACTTAAGAGTAATCTGAGATATTTAGTCTAGATATTCGTGCTGAAATGTTTAGTGATGCACTTGTATTAATTTAACAACATAACTTATTAACTGTTATATAGTATTTGTTTCCAAACATCGAAAGAACTCTAATAAAGACTCCAACATGATTGTAATCAGCTACAATCACTATGCAGAGGCTGCTTTTCCATATCTACTCTGTGCTGAGAGGCAGTTCTTAAAGGACTGCAAACCTTGCTCTACTAGAAAATGGCTGAGATTTCCTCATGTCATGTTTCTTATCAGGGCCCAAGACATGCTTTCCTGTGGGAAGGACACTTTGGAAGCTGAATTTTTATCATGTAAGCTGTGTGCATTTATACATGCAAATATACACACTGTATATTATTTTGCTTTTACAGTAATTATTTTCATTTATGAAATTCTAAATCCAATGTTAAATATTGAATATTTTGGTTAAGTGACAGCTTGTGGTAGCTTTAGGATATTCCTGCTTGATAATTATTCATGAGAGGAACAGCTGAAAACAAACTAGTTATACACCTTGGCAAATTACTGTGATTGTAATTCTGTGAAATTTCCCCATGGCCATGTGACTTTATTATAAGTACTCTAACAGTGCAGATGTCCAGAATGTTGTCATTTTCACAAATGTTATTCCTGGATTCGAAGTTTTTGAATTGCTCCTTACTCCCTCAGTGGAAACGTGACAAAGGAGATGAGACACAGTATGCACGACAGAACACTAGCAGCTTTCTGCAGGGTCTGTCCCTTAGTTTGGAGCGGGAATGGTGCTTATACATTGCATCGCTGCAAACCACAAGGACAACGGCATTTCTGTGAAACTCAGACGTGATGACAGCATTGCCTTTTAATATTAGGAACAGGGGGGACAGCCTCAGTGCATTATCTGTCAAAAGCAATTCGCCCCAAATCAAATATTATTCCCGTCCTCCCCATCTCCCTTGCAGTTCCTTCCCCATATGGTTCCTGAAATGTGCCTCCATTTCAATGGATTTTAAAGCTCATTCCTTAGAGTTCCTAGAGCATTCATTGCTTTTGAGAGGGGGGAAAAAAAAGAAAAACATTTTAGCATGTGCTATTTTTGTTATTCTAATTAGCAAAAACAGCTGGTCCTGTGCAGCTCAGACTGTAGTCTTTTCAACACATTGTTCAGATTTTTTTTTTCCTCCTTCTTCTGTCAAGCTACAGGCTACCGCCTCTTCTCTTCCCACACAAATCAACCTCAACACCTGCATACACAACCTTAAATATCACCTACATCTGCCATGGAAGGAAGAGGGAAGCAGCCTCTCCTTCCCGGTGCTGTGCAAGGGCACAGGCAATGAATTATCCAGAAGGTGGACCAAAGTCACTTGCAAGGTTCTCACTACCCCACCGCCACTCCGTTCACCAGCGCTTGACTCTGTCTCAGAGCTGCAGCCACACCCTCCAGGGTTTATCTTGTTTCTTTTCTTTTTCTCGGCACCCTCCCGATAGGAATAGCCTCTTGGAGCCACTTCTTACAGAATGAGAGACTGAAAAATTGGATAATCAAACCTTACTCACAATTTGGTATCTATCAAATGCATGTGACTGCCAATGATCATTGGAGCTGATCAAAGTCACACTCTGTTGTCATGACAACGAATCCCCATCTTGTTGATATGGAGGGACTCACATAACAGGAAAATAATGTTGGGATACTTAAATTTGTGTTGTTGAAAAATTAGAGGGAATTTGTCAGTGAGGTTTTTGTTTGTGTCTTGAAGGGAGCAGGTGGGGGTAACACACTGTATGTCGAGGCTCTCATTATTGTAGTATCCAGTAAAATACTGTAGTGTTCCTAGTGCACATTTCTTAGGGCACCCTTACATGAAGATGCTATCTTTATTGGGTGATGTTATTAACTGAGTTTAAGTCTCTCCAAGGTCTTCGGCTCTTCTTAATGTTTTCAACTTTACTTAGGATTATAAGAACACATTATCTTTCAAGTTTGTACTTGTTCAACCATTGAACTGGAAAAATTCTGGATTTAATGCCAACAATCTGACATGAGAGCTACATATATATATATATATATATATATATATATATATATATATACATTATATGTGTGTGTTTGTGTGTGTGCTCGCAAGCATGCATGGTCACTCGTGAGTAGGTGCATGCGTGTAAGTATGAGTATATTTTTTAAAAGCTAAGGACCTCTGATAGACAAATTATAGTGTTGCATGAAAGTTATTTAATTCTATTTTTTTATTAAATTTTATTATTCAATTAAGGATCTCTGCCTCACCCCCCCCCGCCACCGCCTCCCATCTCCCTCCCCCTTCCCCATCAAGTCCCTCTCCCTCATCAGCTTGAAGAGCAATCAGGGTTCCCTGACCTGTGGGAAGGGACACCATCGGTTTTCAAAGGTGATAAGTTGCTAATTGTTTTATTTTTTTAACCTCTTGTTGTCATACGTGTTTCTAATAACAAACCAGAACTACTCATTCAAAGGCAGAGGTACAGTTACCTTAACTTCTCCTCACATTCAAACAGGAGTCCCTATTGACTCCCCACCTTGTCTTTCTTCAGGCTCTGGAATCCTGGCACTTTCTCTCTCATCCTCCCACTCCACCCAGCCTTGATGTCAAATGCTAGCACTGCAATCTGTTGACATGGCACTCAGTCCCCTCCTCTCCAGCAGCCACCAGGAATAATTCACCCACATTTTCCGAGGTAAACAAGACCGTCATATGCCCACATAAAAACTTCACTCCATTTCTCTTGAGGATTGGGCTCTATACCTCTTTCTAGTTCTCCCACTATAATTTTCCATTTCTCCCACTAGAATTGAGCCCCACAATAGTTGAGGTGATTGTCTTTTGTCAGGCTGTGCTGAAATGTGATATCTCACCCTGGGAATTTCTCCTTTTGAGGAGGAGTCTGATGCTTCTGATGCTCATTGCCAGTCTCTTCTATGTCAGTACCCTTAGTCAGTACTCCAGGCATCTATAATGTGTTCTAACATGCACACAGGCTGGAGAGGGAGATGGATTCTCAGTATTCAATTAAAGGAACCAAGTCACAGAGAAATCAAGAAACGTAACTAAGGTTTCTTTCTGCTTTGTTCTGCCGGCCACATTTGGTCATGAACAGATCGACATACACATGCAAATGGCATGCAAAAGTCGGGCGCTCTGGGAGTGCTAATTGCAGTGCTGCAGTCAGGACAGAGCATTAAGGAGCTAGGCTCTTGTGATCAGAGTCCTGAGAACAGTTCTGAGGAGGGAACCCTTCATAAAGAACCTAAGAAGTTCGCCATGTGGTAGGTGAAGGTGGATTGAACTATGTCTCCCTGACTTGTGTATTGTTGTTCAGGGTATTGAAGCACACAAAGATGAGATCTTTTTTTGATTTTTTTTTTTTTTTTAGTTTTTGTGACTTTTATGTGCACAATATTTCTTTTTATATTTTCTGATGGGATATTTGATACTTTATTTTAAATACCTGAATTTAAAAAATCATTAGCCTAGAAAGGGATATGGTAGTTTATGCAGTGTGGGTGGAGTTTCCTGGAGTCCTGGCAGCTGCTTCAAAATAACCACTAAGAGTGTTAATATTAATTATATATGCTCAGCTGATAGCTCAGGCTTGTTGCTAACTAACTCTTGCATTTTAAATTAACCCACATTTCTTATCTACACTCTGTCGTGTGGGTAGTACCTTCTTTCAAGATGGCACATTTCATCTTGCTTCTCTCTGCAATTCCCCAGACTCCGTCCTTCTTCCCAGCATCCTTTGTGTCTTACTGCCCACCTATACCTCCGGCCTAGCTACTGGCCAGTCAGCTCTTCTAGCAAATTAATCAATTTGCCTTGGCAAATTTAAATCTTCACAGTGTACATAAGATTACTTCATAACAAAGCAGTCTTATTTTATTGAACTAGAAGCTTCTTGGGTCCCACAACCTTTTTTCAGTCAAAGTAAATTAAATCAGTATAGAAATATACCCAGCCTATGCTACTTATGACTCTTGATAAAAAACAAAAAAGCTCAGTATCCTCAACTTTAATGGTTTTATTCACCCTTTCTCCTACCAAGTATTGATGACCCATGATAATTTCAGCAAGTCTCTGTTGGTTGCTAGAGAAGTTGTTAAAAACAAAGAAAAAGTTTAAAATAGAAGATAGTCTATCATCTCTGTAATAGGAGATGTGTATGAGAAGTATCGATCAGAAATCAAGAGATCCCAGATTTCCGTTGCAGCCCCACCATGTGCAGCACGTGGTGGTGTAGTAAGGTGGTGTCTACAGTCCTTAGTCCTCATCTGTGGATTGGGAATGATGTCATTGCTCTCGTCATTAGTCACCAGGCAGGAAAGAAAAGGGACTACCTCCGCTGACATTTTAAACTGAGTTTGTCTTAATCCACTTTGCCTATTTAATGGAGAAAGTCTTTTTATACTAAAGCTATCTTGCTTTATTATAAAAAACCTCATTAAAGGTCCTCATGTACCTCCTCTCCAAGGGAAAGCAAAACCCGTGCCCCCTTCTCTTCAGCAGTGTGTGGTGGACTCTACTATAGAACGTGTCCATCCTTGCCGTCCTGGTGGCTGTAGCCTATGAGTGCAGAATGGCTCCATACTGACTCCCTTTCTTACCAGAAGGTTCATTTGGGGATTTTTACTTGAAGAAGGTCTTTGAAAGTTTCTTAGCTCCTTGTTTTCTGAGAAGATAAATAAGGTCCCTATATTTAGAGGATGGGGTCTTTCAACCACGGGATTAAATGATCTTGTGTCTCCCTACCGAACTCTTCTTAAGCTGCATGCTTCATTTCCAGAGAAAACAAAACTTTGGCTTTTCCATTTCAGTGAGTCAGCCAACTGATGCACACCATGCCTGGGTCAAGGCTGACAGGCTACATGCACAGGAAGCTAGATTTTCCCATCACCTTTCCAAACATCACCTGAGTGTTTTCAGTATGTTGCGACATTGTGCAGAGAAGCTGGGAGCATGCCTCTGACTTCTTTAGTTAGCAAATTCATGTTGGAGTTGGAGAATTTTGAAAACATGCCCATTAAAGTAACCAAGAGGCTGTTGCCATGGTGAGCCACTTAGAGACCACAACTATCTAGCAACTGAGAAATTCCAGCCCTGCCCAATTTCCACCCACTACCCCAGAGTTTTGTAGGATTTGAGGTTTCAAACTGGACCTGCAGGCTAGGTCTCATGGCTCACCACTGATGAGCAGGGAGCTGCCACTCAAGTTCTCTGAGTATTATTCGGGCTTATGAACTGGTTAGGGTCAAAGGACACATCTTTGGCACTGTACTATGTGGGTCATCTAAGAAGGTCATCATGTCCTTCTCTCTTCATACTAGAAGAGCTGCTACTAATTTCAGCGTAATCAACATTTATTCCCTTGGTGCACATTCAAAGAATATTGGGGCTTTGGTAATTGCTGAATTGTTAAGGAGGTTTTGTGTGGAGATGAAGTTTCCTGAAATACATTTGCATCATCAGAATCCAGCCTCCTTTCCTGGGCAACTCTGTCATCTCTTAAGTTTCTAAGTGGCTTTTTCACCCAGTGCTATTTTTATCCCGCACAGAGGAACAAATTCATAAAAGAAATCTCAATTTGCTCAAGCCTGATATTATGTGTGTAATGACTAGATTCGACAATGAACTGACTTTTGAGTTTTAGTGAGCAGTAAATGAACGGATTGGAAGCCGTCGCTTTTGGAAACGGGCTCCTTCTGTTCTTAGCTCTAAATTTCATGTAGGGAGGAAAGTGATTTTGCAGGTATAGTCCTTTTGCCTGGAGGTTGATTCTAATTTACTTGAAATGGTGTCTTCTTTTCCTTCTTTCCATTAAAGCGGTGTCTCTATTCAAGTCTAAAGCACTGAAAACCTACCTATAATATTATTTAGATGCTGTGTGATTTACATGTTTTCTGTTTATATTCAACCTGTAGTGGGTCTGAAAGTTTTCTTCTACCCAGACATGAAGTATATTGTCTAAAGAAAAATGAAATGTCAGCAAGGGATTAATGAATTCTATGAAGTTTGGAAAACAGGAGCATGTAAGTACCGCCCTCCTGATCAGCCCCTTACAGAGCCTCAGTAGAACAAGGGAGGGAGAGAATGACATGGATTGTTCCCCTCCACAAACCTTCTACTTAGGAACCAGTTAGAGATGGGCTGTGCTCATTGGTTCTCTGGTAGGTGGGAGCTGAGAGTTAGCTTCTCCCAGTCTTTTTTTTTTTTTTTTTTTTTTAAGAACCAAAAGTCTCCTCTTCATCCCCTATTGCAAATTTGTGCATTAGAATTGTATTTCTTGAAGCTCAACAGGAGGAAAAGTTCACTGATGTAATACATGAGAGAATAATTTTTTTAAAAAAAAGTTCTTAAAATCTCCTAAAAGAGAAAAGGACAAAAGGGGGTAGGGGGAGACAGTCACAAAGATAAAGAGAAAAATTAACCTTTTTTGACAATTGCTAAATGAATATAGGTCCTGTGTAAATTTTTATGCTGCCAGTTCTGTGTGGGTTACTACTTCCACCTTGCTCTTTCTTGCTTTTTTGCTTCTTGGTAGGTCGTCTGCAGAATGGATTCTCATTTATTTGGGACCTTATTGCAGCTAACTTCTGCCTACCTACGATGGACTTTGCCACATGTTTGCTATACTAATCGTCTAGATTAAGGTTTTAGAGGAACTTCAACTCCTCTGTTGTCTCCCTGCATTCTTCCCCCTGCAACTCAGCTGGACACCTAGAAAACAACCAGCTACCTAATTACTGTTCCACTTACTGAGGCTGCGTAACAAATTATCCCTAATTCATTGGCATAAAACATTTATTAGGTGCATTGATTTTGTGGGTTGGGAACTCACGAAAGACAGGGTAGGAACAGCTTGTCTCCAATGCATTGTCTGGGGCCTCAGCTGGGAGAGTTGAAAGTTGGGAGCTGGAGTCATTTGAAGATGTTTTGCCAAGATTTATGGAAGTTAATGTTGACTACATGTTGAAACCATACTGGGGCTGTTGACCCAAAAACCTACATGTGACATCTCCGTGTATTTTTATGGGGTGGGGATGGGCACAAGAGCACAGGGAAGAAGCTGTATCTTTTGACTTAGTCAATAATATAACTCAGGACACTTAGCTGGATTGTCTGAGCTATTAGAAACCTCCACGGTTCAAGGAAGGGAAAATAGACTCCATCTCTTAACAGAAAATGAGAAGATTCTGAAAGAGCACACAGGGCAGCAGATATCTCTGTAGTAATTTCTGAAAAATGACATTTATTATAATTACCATTATAGCAACATTGAAATCTTGTGAAAAGGGTGTTTAGATAAGTAAATATTCAAAACAAACCTGCCCATATTCAGCAGGTGTCTCACTTCTATTTGTGGAGGGAAGAAAAGAAGAAACAATTACAAGTAGAGAGCCATCTGTAATAATTTGAAAAACAATGGCAACAACAACAACAAGACCCTTGGTCAGAGGGTAGAAGGCAAGGGGAGAGGAAGGGAGAGGAGTAGAGAGAAATATATAGTGCTTCAATAAAGTAAAAAGAATGACATTGTTTGTAAAAATGAGATTGGGGAGATTTTGGATGGATTATTTTTATGGATTATATTTATGACTTCTGGATTACTCTGACAAATTGGATTTTATTTGTTGATTGTTCTTCTAGTTCCCCAGAATTAAAGATGATAGTGGGAGTGTAAACAAGAAAGAGATATGTGCCACATTTTATTCTTCCCGCACCCCAGCCTCTCACTATGTGACAGCTCTTGAGACTATTTAATCAGACCAAAATATTCTTTGGATTCAGTCATGCCATTATCTAACACATATTTTTTCATTCCTACCATGCAAAGGGCTTACTATTTTTATTTGTTATAACTAATGAAGATTAATAATAAATTGAACTGGGTGTAGTGGTACATGCCTTTAATCCCAGCACTGGGGAGCACTGGGGAGTTCCCTGAGTTCTAGGTCAGTCTGGTCTACAGAGTTAGTTCTTTGACAGCCCGGGTACATAAAGAAAACAAGTCTTGAAAAACTAAAACAAATAATATAATATAAGTATAAGACCCTGGAAAGTTGAAGCCTATACAGGTGCATGTATAAAAAAGATCTTGGCATCATGTTTTGCTTTGTTAGACTAAAACTTTGTTTTTACTGAAAGACTACATTTATTTTTTTTTAAAGAATTAGTCTTAAGGCTGTTTGTGGTACATCTCTTTGGTTCCAGCACTCGGGAGGCAGAAGCAGGTGGATGTCTAATAGTTCAAGTCCAGCAGGCTCTACATAGTGAGTTCCAGGACAGCCAGGATTATGTACAAGGACACTATCTCAGAAGGCCAAAAAACAGAAGCAAAAACCAACAAGAGAATACAAAATTAATCTTAGCAGAGCTACCTTTTAAAAAATAATTTTAGTGTAGAATGAAATTTGATGAGTATTTTTGAGAAGTCTGGTGGACTTTCTTGTAGTACTTTTTGTATAATTAAGGGAGAACATCATAGAAGTGGTAATCTTTGAGCTGGGACTAAAAGAACCAGTAGAATTTTAATATGGAGAAGCGAAAGTAACAAACAAAACCCAGAGGTTGGGAAATAACTACAGAGGGAAGATCCAGGGAACCTTTGGGGAACTATGCATGCCACCCAGGAGAGAACTCTATGTAGGAAATTAAAAGACCAGAAGGCAAAAAATACTGATTGAATCCTCATGTTCTAGTGACATTTTTTTTTCTGTAATAAAATATCACCACCCAAAGCAACATGGAGGAGAAAGGGTTTATTTGGCCAACAACTTGTGATTGTCATTCATCACAGGGACGTTAAGGTAGAACTCAAGCAGCTTGTTGCGCCACACCCAGAGCCAAGAGCAAAGGGAAGGAATGCACCCTTGCTGTTTGTGTGATTTTCAGAGCGGTTTCTTCACTTTTAGACATTTCAGGGTCCAAGCTAGGGAACAGTGCTGCCTGTAGTGACCTGCATCATCATCCTCCATCAGTTAGCAACCAAGACAATCCTGAAGAGACATGTCCACAAATCCACCTGATCAAGAAAATTCCTTAGTAAGACAATGAAAACAAAACAACATACTTTATCACAAAGATATATTGGGTCAGTTAAAGGTGATTAAGTGGTAGGGCTGGAGTGAGGACTGATGTGACAATGGAAAAAGGAGTGTAACTAAGTTATCCAGGATGAAATTGAGGGGACGGGACAGAAATGTGCTAGGAAGCTTGTAATCTAGAAGATGGTGATGATGGCAAAGATAGGACGAGTGACAGGCCCTGTACAGAGAGAGAGTGAAATGTGTTGACATTTCTTAAAAAGAAAAAAGGAAGAAGAAGAAAAGAAAAAATAAAACGGACTTCAAGTCTGGAGCAAAGAGGCAAACCATTCATTGATACATCCATGTTTTCCACCAACTGACCAGGACCAGTTGCTCAGTTAAAGTACATTTTCCTCTATTCTCAAATTATGCTTTTGGGGGCATAACTTTATTAAGTCACACTCTCCAAGGTCCCTTCCGCACCTGCGTCTCATTTGGAGATGTGTTGTCATTGCTCCTGCTCCCCGTTTGGAAGTTCATTTTCTATTCTGTTTCTTTCGATTAAATGCTTGGCTATTAGCCTTTTTACAAATCATACCCCCCTAAATATGAAGTCAAAAAATAATCCGAGAGGCGCTGAAAGTGCTGAATTGCCAGTCAGTGTTGTCAGGAGCAAGAGGCATGAAGGATGCCAGTGTGTATCCTAAGCAATTTTGTAGAAGAAGTTTATCCATTTTTTTTGCCCTGAAATAGTGCTTTGGGGGAGGGGGTTGTTTTAAAACTAGAAACCATGCCTAGCTCCTTCTGTTAACATTTTCCTGTCCCTGTGCCCCTCAAGGTAGGTCTGTGCACATGGAGAGGTTAATATTAATATTGCCTTTTTACAGCTAAATTATCTGGCTCTAGAACCATTCACAGATTCTATTAAAGACCCCTATGGAGGATTGCTTCTTCAAATAGGCATTTTAATTCACCCGGGGACAATAAGGTGTTGCCTTCCTTTCATTAATAAAATGGGAACTCATAAAGAAAACCAGATTATCTTGAATTTATGATCAAGTAATTTTGTTGCTCTTAGCCTGGATAATAGCTGTGAAACATCATTTCCCTTTCTTCCTTTTTCCCTTCATACACTTCGACATTCTTAATTTCTCATGTTTATTTATCTTTTTTATTTTAATTTGACAGCGAAAGCTATCTAGGACCCCAGGAGGGAAACACTGTGACTCAAGAATTGGTCCTTTCCATCTTCAATTTAATGAAATAATAAGCCAGTAATTGATTTATATTTATATTTACATTTGCCTTACAGATTCTGAGATTTTTGTCACCTTTATTGTAATTCTGTAAGTAGTCACTAAATTACTTCCAATGAACTCTGCTTTCCCCTCAGCTACCCAGTGACTGAAGTCTTTTTATTTTACTCTCGGCGCTCAGATCCCCTCTCTAGTTTCCTTTGCCCTTTTTAAGCTAAACAATTAATTTTCAGTTCAAATCGTTATTGAATTATTTGGGTGGGGACGCTCAACCTTTTTGGTCACTTACTAACAAACCATTTCCTAAAGACAGTCTGCCCTCATGACCTTGACTTTCTCCACAGTCACTCCTCAAATGCCCTCAAGGGTCAGGGCTCTGGAGTTGAGAAGGTAGAACACAGATGAGCTGGACAAGACATGTTCATTCACACCTCTGTCTAATGGGGGCTTGCCTTCTTCAGAAACTTGATGCTTTACCTATGCTTCTTAAGGAGGATCTATCTTATCTAATAATTAAAGATTAGATAGTGCTTATTTTGGGGGAATTAGAGAGAGAAGGAATCTGTGAGATGAAGGTCAGAAAACCCAAAGGATAACACGAAATGAAACAGGGAACTGCAATCACTGTATCTAGTCCATGGAACACCCAGTCCATCGAATTAACCTAATTCTACAAGTATCACTACATATATATATGTATGTATATATGCAAGTTCACACTGAGCTGCAGAATGTGGCAGCGTCAGAGTTATTTTCTGGTTCATCTTGTTCACAAAGCCTTGATGTCATTTTCTTTCACTGTGTTGCCTGGGTGTTCTGCAGGGAATGTGCATGAATTCTGTTCTTCCGAGAAAAAAATTAAATTTACTTCTGTGGCTTCTATTTAAAGAAACCATAAAGCAAGGTGTCTTGAAAGAATTACACTAGTGGGAACACGCGCACATAAACAGAGATGATGTGCACAGGAAGGCCACTTAGGACACAGCCTGATTGGAAACTGCAAATCAGTTAGCATCCTTACAGCCGGCATGGAGATCGGGTTTGTACAGGTTTGAATATGTGTGATCTCATGTTACGACAGGTTTGTTGGTGTGGGGATGCCGTTCTCCTAAGAACATTGGGGAGCTACTGGAGGATGGCTGTCACCCATGTGGGTAAGATCTGAGTTGCAGTGTCACAGACCCAGTTCAGTGTTTTGGCCTGTGTGTTGCCGTGGTGCTAGAACACATCCATCTGGCCAGCATTCCTGGGTCTTTAACAGAAGCATGTCTCAGCCTGCTCCTTAGGTTGTCGTTTTCTGATGCTGACAGCTTGAATCTCCCACAAGTGGATTTTATTCCCTACACAATTATTTCTCCTTCTTCTCCCAACTTTGGCACTCTAGGTCTGCTCAGCAGTTTTGGAACCTTGAAGAAAATCTGATTTGCAGAATACTGTCCTTTCTGCTCCCTCTCCCTGAAAGTCTCCCCTCCCAATCTCTACACAGGGTTCTTTCCCATGAACTGTTTCTCAGCTTTCCTGTCACTGATGGCCCTTATTTATTTTTGTCTTGATCCTTACTGCCATCTTAAGTGACTCATCTGGTTTTATGGTCTGTTCCCTCTAGTCATAATGTAAACCCCTAAGATTAAGTGCTGACTCTCTGTTGTGTCTTACCACTTAGGTCTATGCCTGGTGTGTAGTGGTCTTTAATGCAAATATTTCAAAAGCTACTCAATAAATGAATGTCACATCGCCCCAATTCATGCTGAAATAGTCTACCCTCATTAGAACCTGTGAGCAGTTTCTATTCCATTAGTGACTAAATTTTATCACCCCAGAACACAGAAAATAGAATATTTGCTTGATATTATGACAAGCTGGAGGGGACTTGTAGACATCTACATGGTACTCACTTAAAAATAGATTATATATGAATGTATGTGTATTATACACATACAATTTAATTATAGCTGGACAAAGAAAATAAAAACATTAGGTAACATATTATGTATTGAATTGTTATAAATCTTCACAAACACAATTTTGTAAAAATCTTAAAGTCATCTTGCCTTTGGTCCCAGCTGTAACCTGTTGGCGGCAAATCAGTGGGTGGAGACTCCCTATTGCTTTTCCCCCCATTCTGTTTGTAGTTGAGAGTTGGTCTTTGGGTAGGACTTGATGGCATCTGGTCATCTTCATCCCTATTAGTAATCTAGCTCCTGCTCTCCTACACAAGAACTGGACAATTCTACCCAAGCATTTACAGGGACTGTGGCTCTTGTTCTGAAGAGAATGCGGAATGAGAGTTGTCTGTCTCGCCAGCCTGATGGAGTCCTCAGGAAGGAACGTTTGTGAGTTTGGCATGTTGGAGGCCTCCCTGCTTACCCGCAGATGAGCAGCGCCATCTGCTTGGGAACAGCCAGTTTGTTGTTTGTTTTACACTGACTTTATTAAAGTTACCCAAGGGAAAGGAGGAAGGGCCTCATTTGGAAGCTTGTTTTCTTGAAAACCAGCAGGATTTAGTGGTAAGAACACTAGAAAAGTCTTTCCAAGACGCGGTTCTAGTCTCACTGGTGGCTTCGGCGCTAGGATCTCATAAACTGTGGATTTTCATTGGCTTCATGAACTCATACGTGAAGTGAGAATAATGATTTTCCAGTATGTCTCCGAACTGGTGTGAGAATTACATCCTGTTGAAGAGTACACCATGTAACTTAACATATTAAGTATGTTAGGTATTGCTAATATTGGCTTTACGTTATTTAATAATGCCACATCAAACTCTCATAGCTACAGAGAAATTAGATTTGTCATCATGGGCCATCCCACTGGGGCCGTTGCCAGGGTGACTCCTATGTATTTGAGTGCACTGGGAGAGTCAGTCCCCAACAGCTTGGTCTAACGTTGCTTATCTGGAAACGTCAAAAGCTCTACATCTCTTTATCCATTAAAAATAAAAGGCTCGTGAGTAAGATACATGTTCCTATTTTAAGCCTGACAACTTGTTAAGTTACGTATCCCTAAAATTAAGTCATTGGCATCAAAACTTGTCTACAAGCGTTGAAATGAAGATCTAGTTATACATAGATTAACAAAATCTTATTAAAAGGTTACTGGTCCCCCACTGAAACTATTTGTATGTTTTTCATTTCTTCTCCAAATTTAGAATATGTAATCAAAATAATTCATTTTCTTGCCCCAATCTACAGATGCAAGTAGAAACTTATTTTGTTATTTTTCACACACTCCAATATTCTGCAAGGTGACTCAATTTAATCTGGTGAAACAATCTTTTGTTTAATTCTCAGTGGCCAGATATGGTATGGTAGCAAAATTCTCATGAGAAGGCTAAGCTGTCATTCTGGATTTTAAAATTAGGGAACTTGAAAGGCATTAAAATATACGATCTTTTTCAAGCATCGTGTGACAATTAGTTTTTATCGTTTTGATAATTGCCACGTAGAGAAATAGTTTGCTCTGGTTACTACTTATTTTAAAAGTCTTAGCGTGTGCTTCAGGGACATTTTTCTTCCTTTACATCTCAGGGAAACATTCCGTACATGTACTGCATAAGCATTCTGAAGTAGAGAAATATGATTTAAAAATTATCTTAAATTGCTCACTTTTTTTATACACAAATATTTTCAAGTTGGTGTTTTGAGTCTCAGGTGAGGAGTGTGAGAGAGACTGCAGAAAACAACCCTTGTGGGGAAAGCTCCTATTTTGGATCCACAGATTGAAAATGAGGTTTTTTTTTCCTGGGATTTTGCAGCATATGGAAATTGACATACTCTGAAATTTGGAGGCACCAAAATAGAAAGTGAGGCCAGATTTATTTTCACATTCAGTAATCTGGTTCTATTACCTTGAATAAACTAGTCTTTAGGGAGTGATTTTTCTTATAGTATGAGTTAAATACATTCATTATAGAAAACAGAAAATTCTGAAATATATAAATAAGAAAATAAAATACAATGAGCACTCTATCCAGATATAACTACTTCTGATATTTTAATATACTTGCTTCTGGTATTTTTCCATGCTTCTTACATCTACATTTTTAAGAACTATGCCATAAAGAGTTGGTATTCATGCATTTTCCTTTTCTCGTTATCGTTATATTATGAGCATTTGTTGAATGAATAAGCTGAATAGAAGACATTACATATACACTGGTACGTTAAAAGACTGTGTTATTTTTATGTGGACGTGATATAATTAATTATATGCTCTACTATCATTAGGTAAAGATAATTTTTAAGCCATTAATAGCCAAAGAATGAATATTCCCACCTACAATTGTTTTAATTTCTAAATGTTTCTTTGGAAACATCTTTTCCTTCTCCTCATTCTCCTCCTTCTTTCCTTTTCTCCTTCTCTTTCTCCTTCTTCTCTTTCTCCTCCTCCTCCTCCTCCTCCTCCTTCTTCCTTAAGTTTGGTTCCTTTTCTATCTCAAAACTATCAACCTTCACCAAGGCAAATCTCCACTGAGAATGCTAGAGACACTCTCTTAGAAACACTAATTAGAATATTTTTCACAATTTTCTTAGCTATTCTTTACTCAATAAATATTTATGGAATTCCTCCTTTAGGCGAGGGATGCTGGGCAAGATAGATATATTCTCTGTCTTCATCAGACAACTGGCATAATTCTTGGGAGAGTCTTATATTTCTTCCTAGACTCAACTGTAAAATAACTTTGTTCGAAAATGTGAAGAGCTTTTAATTGTCATAGCCTCAAACTCATAAAATAGATGGCTGATAGTCTCAGAAAATTTAATCTATATCAGGGACATGAAAGGCCTATTTATATATTCTCTTATGATTTTTAGTGAATATCTGCAATGTTCTTTTTCTCTTCCCTGTGTGTTTTATTTTCTGCATATGAGTATTTTGTAGGCATGTATATCTCTATATTACTTGTGTGCCTGGTTTCTGCAGAGGCCATAAGAGGGCATCAGACCTTCGGGGACTGTAGTTACAGATGGATGTGATCAGCCATGTTACCTGGGTGCTGGGTATGGCACCAAGGTCCTCTGGTAGGTAGAGCAGTCAGGGTTTTGTATAACCCTTGAGCCATCACTCCAGACCACTGTGTTTTTCTTAACTACAGTCCTCCCTAGGTACTTCATGTCTTTTCATATTGAGAGATCTCATTCCCTCATCCTTTTATCGTATTAATAGGATAAACCTGCTCATTTTTTAATATCAAGTTTGTATTTGGCCATTTTTAACCTCTTGCTTTTAGTTTTGTTTGGAGACAGGTACTGCAGCGGAGTTTGGCATCTACCTGTTCTGTGAAGTTAGGCATCACTCACCAATATCCATTTCTTAGCCAAGTATGAGGATAATACAACCACCTTAAGCAGTTAGTAAGACTTAATGAGCATCATATTAAACAGATGACTGGGATTTTTGTCATGTGAGAGCAACAATCTGAGCATTCAATCCATGGTAGGATCCTTTTGTCATTCCATTAATTCTTGTAATCATTTATGACTTTATATCCATTTAACCTTACGTCCTGTATCACAGTTAAGCTGCCTTTGCGAATGTAGATGACATATTCAGATAGCAGGCTTATTGAGATTACTGCATCGAAGCTTTCACTATGCTGACTCTGTTGTTCTGCTTATTTTTAAAATTAAATTCTTCTGTGTCTGATGTTATGGTTGAAACCCCTGCTTTGTTTCCGTTGTGATTCCACAATATTGTAGGACATCAACATCATCTTGTCTTAGCTATGCTTTTATTAGCTACATTCATTTCAAAGTACTCACCCTAATAAATATCTGATCTGCTTCTCAAAATAATATTTTATCTTCACATTTTGTTTTATAGCTGATATAATTAATGTTATTTCTTACTATGTGATTGTGATAAATTTCTACTCTTCTTTACTTCTATTTGTGTTAGTAGCCTTATAGTTTCTTTTTTTCTTTTTTCCTTTTAAAAAGTATTTTTCCCTCCAAAAAGTTTTTTTAAGGCATATACTTACTTTTAGCATAATTGACTATCTCTACATTATAATAGAGCTTCATCTCGTATGACTCTAATTACTGGTGTGGGGAGAGGCTGGTGCCAACACTGTCACCTAAGATAGAAAGTCAAGACTTCTTGCTTCTTTCAAGAACACACCCTGTGTGTTAGGACCAGGTAATAAATGTCAAACGCAATTATATCTAAATGCTGTTTACTTTGCAAGAAATATCTCAACCTTATTAAGTTATTGTCATACTCACACTTAAAATGACATAATATTGTGTTCATTTTCCCCCACTTATGTTTCAACTCTGCTGTTTTAAATTTTAGCTATTCTGAATATTCTGTGTTAGCTTGAATCGGTCTTTGAGTAAGAGACATATAGAGAATGTGAGTTTTGAACCCTTATAAAAATGAGGATATCTCTTAAAAATTGGTTGTTATTATTTTTGTTTTCTATATTTTATTTTTTAGACATGGTTTCATATAATCCAGGTCCTCAAGTTTCCTGTTAGCAGAGGACAGCTAGATCTATTGATCCTCTGACCCTGCCAAATGCTTGGATTACAGACCTAAACCTGCATACCAAGCCTCTAATTGTATCTCTAGGGTGAGGATGGGGCTTGTGTAGCTAAATCACAGCTGTTCATTCATTCATTCATTCATTCATTCATTTTCTGAGATAGTGTCTTGCTGACCATGTTGGATGGCTTTATACTCAAGATGCTCCAGCCCCTGCCTGCTGAGTCCTAGAGAAACAGAAGTGTATCCCTTAGCTCTACTCCACAATTGTGTGTATACAGAATTCTTGGCTCACAAACTTTTTCCTATAAAATTGTGTACCTATGACTTTTTGGCACCTAGGTAAGATTTAATAAAATCCAACAGAGATGTGAGAGCATTTGCCTGTTTTGCTTCTTTGTAATCAGGCTATCTTTCTGCTTAGTTCCAATGAAGATGCTGGTATATCTTTACCCACTTGCCACATCCTCTCATAGTTACCTTAGCCTGGCTCTTTGCTCTAGGTCTTCTAATGTCTTTTTTCCTTGACTAATTGCTTTTTATGCTTTTTCCTGTGCCTTCTGAAACATCTACATAGATGACCAAATTTCTTCATCTCAATATGCGTATCATTTCTTTAATCCAGATTATTTGATGATAGAACTCAAGATTTCTTTCCCATCTTTTCTTAATCTTTTAATTTCTCCAGCATAAACTTCTTTTCCCAAGCTGGTCTGTTTCCTGATAATCATTTTATTCATCTCTTACTTTACAAAAGCACCACACTTAGTGTGCATGTATGTGTATGTGTGAATGGTTTGTTGGTGCGCACATGAAAGTCAGAGGATAGTGACAGGAATCAGTTCTTTCCTATCCCAATTTAGGCTCTGGAGATCAATCTCAGGTTGTCATGTTTGGAGACAAGTATCATCTGACCGGCTCCCATCTTTGGCTTATGGGAGTAATGTTGAAAGTGTTTCTTTAAAGAATTTTAAATTCCATCTTTAGTTAAGAAAACCATATTTTCGTGTGTATGTTTTCTCTGCTTCTTGTTTGCTATTTATTTTATGTGTTACATAGGAGAATATTTTAATAAATCTTGCATCAATTGTGTGTTTTACCCCGAAATGTGGTGTGATCCCTCAGGTCAAGTTTCTGGACTGTTAAGCTAACCATTGGTACTCCCCATCATTTGTTGATCTTCCAAAAGTCTTAACTGAAGACCACATGTTCAGTACTGACCAGTTTCCTGTAAGGGCATGTTCTTCATAACTGGAGAAGGATCACCTATTCTATGTGTGTCATCTTATGTGGAATCATTTATGCATTATTTGAATTCTCTCATTCCAGAGGTAACATGCCAGAGACGTAAAGTCTACACAGCTCTGTCTCAGGGTACTTCTTGATGCAGACACCTCCCTTTTGGACTCAGTGTGTCAATGACTGTTCTACTCATTCGTATTGTGCCTTGTGAAAGTTATAGCCTACAAAAGAGCTTACAGCAAGGGTGTCGGACAGGCTGAGAGTGGGGTGGTACCGTGAGGATGGGTCAGCTCTGGTTATCTTATGAAAAACTTCTGCTCTCATTGTTCACCATGTTCAGAGAGTCTGGTTTTATCCCATGCTTTTTCAGTCACAGTCCAGCTGGCCTTGGTGGCGAACAATGAGGGCTGATGAGAAGCCAAGGACAATGGCACGGGGTTTTGATCCTACTTCATGTTCTGGCTTTGTGGGAGCCTAACCAGTTTGGTTGTTTACCTTCCTAGACATGGATGGAGGGGGGAGGACCTTGGACTTTCCACAGGGCAGGGAAACCTGACTGCTCTTTGGACTGGAGAGGGAGAGGGAGAGGAGTGGGGGGAGGAAGAGAAGGGTGGGAGGAGGGGGAGGGAAATGGGAGGCTGGGAAGAGGAGGAAACTTTTTTTTTCTTTTTCTCAATAAAAAAGAAAAAAAAAAGAAAAAAAAGAAAAACTTCTGCTGATTTTCTGGTCTAGTGGCCAGCCACGTCTTCATGCTGTTGAAAAGGGGTGCAAGAATTGAGGTGAGTGGAATCTCCCATATTTTTTTCTAATTTCCATGTCTTATCTTAAAGCTCCATGCATTCATTGATTATATATTTCTCCTGCAGCATGTACAATTACCAATTAATAGATAATTAGGCAATTGTCTCTTGTGTGTGTGTCTGTGATAGGTGTGTGTGTGTGTGTGTGTGTGTGTATGTGTGTGTGTATTATATCAGGGGACAAATATTTGGAACCCATTATTTCCTTCCATCTTATATTGGCTCCATGGGTCAAACTCTGGTTGCCAGAGCCAGGCCGACCAGGGTAGTAAGTGTCTCTACTTTTCTGACTTGTGGTGAAAAAAAGAAAGAAAAAGAAAAAAAAAAACACCTTGTTTTCCCCATATGATATAAATATGAATAAGATACTTTCAGTAGCCCCTGTAATAACACAGAAGTATGATAATCTATAATCTATAAAGAGAGGAATTCCATAAGCTGAATATAGGACAGTGACAGTGAATATGCCTTCAATAGCAAGAATGCAAAGAGACCTGAACCTCAAGCCTTCTGTATGACACAGAGGTGTGGATCTCAATACTATTCATGTCAAAACATTCTTTTTGTGTGTTCATATTTAAGCATCTATTGGATTTATCATGTACAATGAGTAAAAATGGATGTATGAGAGAATACCCTAGGATGCTAAGAAGCCAGGGATCTGGATCTGGGAGTTTGAATCAGCTGGTAATATTTCAAAGATCTTTGCAATTCCATTTATTAACCTTCTTATTACCTAAATCAAATAATCTATTCATTGAAGTCTCAGCTGTGTATTGAGAAGAATATTTCAGGAAAACTATCTTTCTTTTCTCAAGTTTTGAGCATCCTGAGGGAGCAATCTTTCAAGACATCTCCCATTCATGCATGCAGCTTTTGAATTCCACTCTTGTCCCTGTACAGAATAGCACAGCTGCTTCTGTAGCTGCAGGAGACTTCCCTACTTAGAGTGAGGTCTGTCACTGCCATTTTACAGCAGACTGAACCGAATGGTACTTATTAGTTTCTGAAATAATTAAATATTGCTTGCTATGAAGCTTTTTAAATCTAGGGATCCCTTGCAAAATGCAGTTGGGGCCACTGTATTTCATTCCTTGGATTCTCTACATGGTACAGTCCAACAGTATCTCAGTGTCTTCCAGTCTTGAGACGAGCCTCCCTTAAATGGTCAGAAACCTGGAATGTTGCAAACCTCTTTCTTCTGAATTGGATAGCCATTGCCATCTTGACTTAGGCAACTGTAGTCACTTGCAGAAGACCCTGTGAAGTAAAATTTGTGTAGAATCACTCCCTCTGGAAGGAAAGTGGGAGCTTTCATGATCCATGAGACACATGAAGTTCGCAAGGCACAGGAGTCCTCCCAAAGTTAAGAACAAGGATCCCCTTCTTCCCAAGAGTGTCAAAAGAGGTTAGTAGGCACACCCTCTGCTGGCTCTTTTCGGTAGTGTTCCTGCACTTCAGCTGCCCAGGAAGTCTACAGTATAGCAGCTTTTCTTGAGTTGGTTGTGCTGTGGATGAGACTGCTTAGTGGGGAAGTTGCCACCCATGCTCTTGTGAGTAATTCCCATCAATTTATTGGTCACCAAACTAGGCTCGAACATAATCCTTTCATTAGTGTGACTTTTCATTCTTGGGTGAAGAGTTTATTTTTTTTTCTTTCTTCTTCCATGTCTCCCCAGGAAACATATCACAATGTAAAACCAGGAGGAAAAACTGGAAAGAATGATGTAGAGAAAAGTTTGGGCACCAGAATCAAAGAGGATTTCTCAGGACAAGAGAGTGGGAGACAGGAAGTTGAAGGCAGTGTCGGAAGGACAGTCAAACTTACCCAGAGCTAGGTGCACATGGGATGACCGTCAGGAAACACAATGAAGTCTGATCCAGAAAGGAGTCGGGTGACAGGCCACTAAAGCTTACGAACATTCAGATTTACAAATGGGTCCTTTTGAAAGTTCCGTATTTGAGAGAAACCCTTTGCTTTTCAGTCAATAACCTTATGGTTAAAATAAGGTCTTTGTTCACCAAGAGTGCAGCTGAATGCTTTATAGTTCCAAATGCTGTCCCATTTATCCTGAATTAGCTTGTTCTCACTTTAATGGATAAAAATTTCCATTTTAGGCTTTTATATATGATTATGCATTGCAGTTAAAGCCTCTTTTTGGGAAAGGTTTTACAGTGTGACTTTATTTGTTTGCTAGTAAAATTTATTACCATAATACTTTTACCATCCTCATTTAATCTTCAGACTTCTCTTTTTTTAAAAAAAAAAAAAAGTCAATTCACCATTATGTTTAGCTACTCACACTGAAGTTGGGGGCAGTTTTACAGTATATACGTTCTTATTGGCTTTCTCTTGAATATTTTATTCTGAGGAAAGTGAAGGCGGTTTTTACAGAAATAAATCATTTAGCTATATTAAGATTTGAAAGGGTTATAAATGGTTTCTTTTCAGCCACTATTGTGAAAATAAGAAAAGGGGGAGAAACACCCCTCACTTTCGTTTAAACATGTCAATTCTTCAAAGCAGTGTTAGGAGAAAGCTTCTGCCACTCTGTTTTTGAAACAAGATTGGATATAAAGTTATATCTGGTATATTTCCTCTTGATCTGTTCTCACAGTCACTTTTAATATAAATATACATTTCTCAAAATACATTTTAGGGCATAGATGAGAAAGTAAATACCCTTTGCATATGTCTGCCTAGGTAAATGCTCCCTCTATATACATTTTAAATATAGAGTTCTCTAAATTCATTTGTTTTAAAAGTTGGAAAATAATTTCTGAAAATTGTAGCAGCAAAGCCTACTGTCTTTTCCCACTCCCCCGACAGAGCTTCATATTAAAACCTATTGTGGTGCTGGCATTTTTGGCATTTGTGTACACCTTCATTCATGTCTATGTGTCAATTTATCTTAATATTCAGAGTGTGGTGATGTGACACTGAACTTTGTTGCGTCAATTGTTTCCCTTCAGAAAACTGATGATTGGAAATAGTATCCTACCTGAGAAGATGGCAGTCTGGCATAAATGTATCCATCACCATGGACTCTTTGGGCATCGATTTCATACAATAGTGCAAATTAATTAATTCCCAATATTTAGAATATTTTGTTTGGAAGCAATTGCTGATATCATGGATTTGTTCTTAGAGGGACAAGGAATATTTGTTAATTAATATTAAATCTCTGGGGAAAATGTTCCCTTATATTGTGTTATAATAAAAAAATTCTGAGTTCTTAATAGATGCTGGATTACTTTTTTTTGTTTTTGTTTTTACTACAAAGTGCATATTTTGAGCTCATTTTTATTATTGACTTTAAGATATAGTTAATTGGAAGGTGCTATGAAAATAAAATTAAATTCTACATACCACTGCACACGCGATATATATGTATACAAATCATCAGTCAAAATTCATATCTCTCTAAAAATATTTGTAAATGTTACTGTGAATACACATTTGGTAGATTCATTATTAAATCTTTATATAAAATTCATCTTCTATAATCTGTTCAGAATCTTTAGAATTCTTCAACATGTCTTAATAATTGTGTTTGAGTAATGTTTTACATTTATAGGAGTTTAAAAAAGGCAGGTGCAATGTGACATATCAGAAGAAGCAAATTAAACTCTTGTAAAGCACAGCTGGAATGCTAAAAATGTGTATTTGTAATTTAAATATGTGACACCATCACACTGTAAAATCAGTTCATAATTAGAAAACATCTGTTTTTTCCAATATGATGCCTAATAGTATATTTAAATAATTTAGAATGCAATAAGGAAAAGAAAGTCAAGGAACAAGAAGTGATTCATGGACATTTCATTCCTTTTGTTTATAGCCCCGTATGAAACCTGTCATTTGAAGCAACTTTTTGCACAGAACATAAACATCACTGATAAAATACATATGCCAAACATATGTGCTGTTCTGACCTTATTGTGTCAGTCAAAATAAATAAATAAATAAAACCAGGTTGTGTAGGTTGTGGTGTTAACAAGGATTTATATGCTGCTATTTCTTCCTCACCTTACTTTTGTTTTTTTAATCAAAAGACATTGAAGCAAATACAAGTTGATTATTTTCACAGGAAATCTGTGTGAACGTGTTGCAAATGCAGAGGGGCTGTTGAGTTGCATGAATTCTGGAAATATACTTGAGCCAGGTAAAATATTGAGTTAAAACTTATCAGGATCAATTTTAGTTTAGCTAATAAAGTTTGAATAAAACCACAATTTCTCAAATGAAGTTAACATGGTAGATTAGCCACACATCTGTCATCAATGTTCACATAGGAAGGTATTTATATATGTGTGATGAAAACTCAAATGGGTATTTTTATTCTAGCTGAAGTGTGCATGCTGAATAGTCTCTTGGTTTATTGGCAGTAAATCGTGTAAGTAAGAAAAAAAAATTAGAAAGCCCATACAGTGCGGTGTTTGTTTCAAATATGGACAAACCAAATTCGACTTGGAAGGTTCTAGTTTTAACGTTACTAGCCTATGTCTGGAAAGGTTAATGATCCAAAAATGATCCAACAGATAAACAAATAAATAATAAAACGAGAACAGAACAAAGCCTTTGCATTTGCAATCACAAATACCGGCCAACGGATTCTTCTTAAGCTTAGCCACGGAGATGGGGTGCACAAATGAAGCAGAGCACGCAGGTTGCCTGAGAGGCAGCAGGAAGCATGGCTAGGGTGGTCAGGGCTGGTGGGCCACACTGAATGGCTGGCTCACCTTCCTGTTTCCAATGCAGCGTTCTCCCTTCGATTCGTGGGTTGGGGAGGGGGTGAAACCTCCCTTTTTCGCGGGGTTAGAGTACACAAAGTTAATCTGCTCCATTTATATTCATCTACTGTGAGTCCCCTTTTTTCCACCTTTGCTGCAGCAGCCCACCACTCGCCATTCATCAGTTTATGCATTGTGCGCCAGGGCAAATAATGACAGAATATCTAGCTAAAGAAGGGGTACTTAATCAGCAATCAAGATTCAATTTGTTTTAATTTTAGCAGGTGTTTGTGAGGTACATTGATGGGAGAGATAATATGTGCTGCTTTCATTAGCTCTCTTGTTTTTGTGCGTGAACATTTAAGAGCCAGATGTTCGGAGGTGAGCTGATCAGAATATTAAGTCCCCAGAGGTTGGTTTCCATAGCGTTCTACATCCCTTTCTTTATCTCCCTCGGTTCACCCTGAGCTCTGAGGTGCAAGTGCTGGCAGGGACCGACTCCGTTTCCCCATCCTGTTCAAGCAGGACTTTAAATTAGTGGCTAATTCTTGGTATAAAATACTTCAGTTTAATAATCTGTCATTAATTCTTGGACTCTGGGTCAGCTTTGTTTCTCATCCAAAAGACTTTCAGCTGATAATCTGTTGTAGAAATTATTTGCATAGTCGATGGTATTTCATCACGCTATTTTCCTGAAGCAAAAGCATGAGAAACATGTAACTGGCCTAAGTAATGACCCCATCATCTTGTTAAATCAATATCCAAACTTGACCAATGTTCTGTCCTCAGCCACTCAACACTCAGCAGGGCTGAGAGCATTTCACAGGCACTAACAGCAGGCCATCCAACACTGGGGACATTGCTGAGTTTGGGAGTTATTCCCTCTCTCAAGGAAGCACGCATCTTTGTTCATGACATGATTTTGTAAAGTAATATAAGATTGCTGCTTTACAGGTTTCCAAGAACCATTAATAAAGCCTGGAGGAGATCTGATCAGGGGTTAGGCACTGTTTCACAGTTTTAGCTAGATTGTAGCTGATTTTTAGTTTCCTTTAATAGATTTTTTTTGGATATACGTTGATTAGCCTACATATTTTCTTTCATTTTTTTTGTTCTGCCAGATATTAGGCACAGGAGTTCCTTCTATACTGAAGAAAATACCTAACAATAAAGAGTTAATTGAATTGGCTATGGCAAGAAGATATTATCTCCCACTATTAATTGTTCTCTGTTTACTTTGATGTTTAAGGATTGTACTGTTTTACAAGCATATTTTCTTAATTGTGTCACCTTGTACTGCAAGTGTGTCAGAGGGGAAACATTTGCAAGTGATTAGATATGGACCTATGTGTCATCAAATGTATGAGGTACATACCCTTATAGGATATAATTGTGATCTTTTAATACGCGGCCATTGACCCAGGCTTGTTATTATCTATTATAGTTTATAATAATGTATCTCTTTATGATTAAATGATGATGCCCGGCAGAACACTATGATTAGCATTTCAGTTATTTATAGATTATGTCAGAACAGTAATAAACATAAAATGCTGTTAATGTGTGGCTAATGAAATCTGGACATGAACAAGTTTATGAATTGATATAATTCATTTGAGTGTTCTAACTGAGCTGCTGGTTCTTGTCATAATTCAAAAGCTTAGCAGGGTTCACCGATTAGGTGGTAGACTAATTTGCTACAAAAAGTCAATGGGATTTCATCATCTTGGGCCATCATACCCAGCATGGCTGATTGCAAAAGGACTATACAAAGTAATTCTTATAAATATATTTATTAAGCTTAATATGTTTTGTGGGGGTAGGACAGAAGCTACTATTACACAGCAGATGCAGAACAAAAGATCAGTGACAATCAAAAAAGATATGTATAGCAAAACCATGGAAGATTAGAAGATAATTTTATTATTGAAGGAGGAAAATGGGGATGATTCAGGAAGCATACAGGACAGATGACAGTGCTTTCCTCCTGAATCTGTCTAACCAAGGCCAATTAGAAGTTGAAGGTGGCCATGTCACAGGTTGCTTAAACCAGCTTCATGTCTGTAGCTGAATTCAAACATTCAAGGAGAGGAAGAGCTTCTGTTCTCAGTTTTAATGATGCTCTGTATTTATTGGAAGAGTCTGATGTTTGCTGAATTGTGAAAGCATGATTTCTTCTTGTCTCTCCATCTCTCAGAGATCAGTCTTTGTGACTAGAGAGCAATCACTCACTCCCAGATTATTGAAAACAAATCCTGAACTCACAGGAAGCAGTGATTGACTTCTTGCCTTGTCACACTCACATTGAATACCGCAGGATGGCACCTTTAAAAAGTTAACTCTGTTTTGGACTTATCAATGTAGAAACAGTGCATTGCTTTTAGCTTCAGTTTGATACCTAGTCTCTCTGTTGCCTCAATCTAATTTATACACTTAAGATCAGAGCCTGTTTTTTAAATATTTTATCAATTGTATAAGAATCAAAATGAGAACAAAAGAGAGAATGGCTCAGTTTGGCAGATTGGGGTAATATTTTTTGATAATAATTATAATTACTCCGATTATTAAATCCAACAATATCCATCACAAAGGCAGATTTCCAACAGCGATGCTCAATGCTTTCTGCCCACGAAGCAATTTCCTCATCATGATGTGAATGGTCCCTTCAGATGCAAAAGTTGAGTCTGGATGGTTAGATGAGGATAGACCACCACCATCTTCCAAAGTATCCTTTATGTAATACTGTGCCGTGACATGCTCTGGTTTTAAAGTGTTTTCAAACTGGTATAATAAGTGCTTTTATATTCAATATTTTTGGTAGAATGAAAGTATCCAAATAACCATTTTACAGTTTGTCATTTCTTTATTACTAGGATTTAGACACTTTTAATGCAAGCCACACTTTGCAGGTTATATGGAGATGGTTTTCCTGTTGCCTTGTAAGTTTATCATAAGGGTCAGTGTTCTTTTAGAAGTGGGAATATGAAAAAAAGTTGAAGACAGCAAAATTTTGCTTTATGCTATTTCGTTGTGCTGCATTTTGCTTTTCTACTACCTTTTGTCCTGAAAGTGTGTATCTCTAAAAATTTGCTGGGGTGGGAAAAATAAGTCCTCTCCACGTTCTGAGTAGAACATGGAACTCTTTGTGACTGGAGAGATAAAGAAAGGATGGGTGAAGCCCGAGAAGGGGGTCAGGTTGTGGAATTGTGCTGAGGGCTAAGGAGGGAGGGGTTAGGTGAGAGCCAGGAGCCGCCTTCTCATCTCATCATCTTCTAGGGTCTTCCTCCTTAAAATTAGCTTGCTGCCAGGCCCAATGGCACATGTTTATATTCTCAGCACTCACCAAGCAGGGGCAGGTCCATCTCTGAGTTTTAGGCCAATCTGTTCTATATAGCAAATTCTGTTCGCTCTTCTTATTATTCTAACCAGCTTCCTATATAAGGATGTTTCATTTTCTTTCAAAGCCAAGAACAGAAGAAAGGTTAATGCTTATGTGAAGATTCTTCTGGCCCTGCAGAGATGCCACTACCCTTTTACTGTTACAGTATGCTCTGTGTTTAGAATTGTCTTGATTGAAGTCTGTACCCAGTTCTGATTTGTGTATGTTCTAGATCCCTGTGGGGAAATGCCTAGCCAGTGTAATCTGCATAGGGGGCGAACCTGGGACATAAGCAACAACTCCAGGGCTGGGAAGGTGTTCTTGGAGCGGTCAGTCTCACTTTTTGGAGATCATCTGCAAAAAAACTATCTGGCACTCTCAAAACATTATGAGACTAGATACCATTATCACAGAATCAACTTATTTGTGATAAGATGGGTAATGGGTAAGATCTGCAAGCTTGTATTTAGAAAATAAACAAAAAGGAAGAACAGAACAGAGACACTGTTCCTGGGAACTGAGTCTTATTTTAGGTCCGTGAGCCTCCAACATTAAGTTCTCCTTTCTCACCAAGAAGTCTAGAAGGATGTGGAAACGTGTGGAGATGCAGAACTCACCTGTTTGATTCTGACTCAGCTTATTTAAAATGCAAAGTGTTCCTAGTTTCTTTAGAGGGAAAAAAAGAGAGCAACTAATTGAGAAATAAAAAGGGAAGAATGTACCTACTTGCATTTAACACACAGAGAGACAAATATTTTCATGTACGAATATTTTGTAACTATATTTAATATATTTTATAGGAATGTATGTATATGCAATGGATGGAGTATTTGTAATCCTCAATTTTTATGTTGAAACTCTAATCCTAACTTGATAATATTTGGATCTGAGATCTTCAGAAGGTGATTGGTGCCCTCATAAGAGGAGATCACAACACTAGCTAGCTGTCTTTTTATCCTCTGATGACATGGTAAGAAGATGGCTGTCTCTGCCTGAAGAAAGCCCTAAGATGTCCTGTTTCTTACTTTCAGCCCATAGAACTACAGGAAGTAATCGTTACTCCATGTTGCTTATACTCTCTTATGGTAGTCCAATCCAGCTAAGAGAAAGTGTGTTTGTGTGTGTGTATGTGTGTGTGTTTGTGTGTGTGTGTGTGTAAAATACCTTTTTATTTGCTTTATGAAACTATATACATTTACTAAATTGGGGAGATTCTGTAGTGCCTACAAAACTGTGATGGTGGTTTGTCAGCTGCTAGGGCTACACACAAGAAGTATAATTGTAGTGTTTCTGTGATGGGGCTGCATGTGCTGACCTCAGTAACAAGTTTCTTGCTTTTGGATGTTTTTGGAAATCAACTTGCCTAATATTCTTGATCACAATTGTTCTACACAGGGAATAGAAGAATCTGAGCACATGTCTGGTAAATGTCTTCCTACCTGACTCAGTTGGAAATAAGAGCTGTTCAGGTTATTGGAAAAGTCAATAAGATACAAAGCCATAAAAATAAATTAAAAGTTAATGATAGGCCCAATGACTGAGAATTTACCTGGTGTTCCTTCATGAAGTATGCAAGTGATCTAGTATTGGTGATCGTCTGTTTGAGCTTCTTTAAAGTGAAATGAAGATTAAAGACATCTTGGAAATAAACCCCAAAGAAGACTCTGGCATTAGTTTTTAAATTTAACTCACGGTCTGTGGTAGCTTTTTGAAAAAATGGGAACAAAAACCTGCAGTCATGTTGTGTGTGTACCTGTCTGCAAGCACGTCCATGTGTTTGTATAAATCTGGTAGTTGTTGGGGGATAATTAGCCTTTTCTTTTCCTCAACTTTGAGGGTATTTCAGAGCCTTATGGGTCTTTTCTTTTGGCTTATGTACCATTGGGTTGTGGTCCTTTAAGAGAGCTGTGTACTTACACATGTAATCTATTTGGTTTATAAACTACTTAAAATGAATTATAACTTAACATATGCAATTGTTCAAATGAGAAGACCTTTTGGAAAAAGCACAGTCAATATGATATTTGGAAAACTATTTTTAATGACTCCTTTCATTCCAGAGTTCAGATTTAATGAGAAATGTTCTTAAGTTCCCAGGGAAGTATTTGGCCATCCTTTATGGCCTCTGTGTCTGCTTGATGACAAACTCTGCTCTAGCACTCAAAATTCTAGTTTCCCCCGACACACTCTTATCTTTTTTCTTTTTAGCAAAATAATTTTTTGTATTTTAGTTTTTTTGTTTATTCATGTCTGTGTGAGTATGCTATGTTGAGAAGGTGCCCTTGTAGACTAGAGGAAGGAGTTAGAACCACTGGAGGTGGAGTTACAGATATTTCTGAGCTGCTGGATGTGAGTGCTGGAACCTGAGCTCAGGTCCTCTATAAGAAAAACATGTGCCCTTACCCACAAGTGGAATCATTGTTCCAGCCCCTCCCAAGTCTGGGATGGGCATGGATCCATGTCGTACACTATTTCTCAGAATGTATCCTATTCTAGTAGCCTTTGACATTCACAGAATAAATGTGTTCAACTTTTTTTTTATCAGGTTCTTCATGAAATCTGTATTATTGCTCCTCATCACATATGTTAGAAAGTGACCGGGGATCTTTATTAAAATGTCTTATGCACCCAGGACCTTGTTATGACAACATATGTCCTCTGTCCACCTCATTTCAGGAATGTGTGTTCACTATAAATAGGCCCCAAATGGGATCCCAGTGCCCAAAAGGCTCCTTGCTGTATTCTGGTGAGAGAACTTCAGTACAGACCTACACCACCCTGTGATGTTGCACAGATAAGAATGGTAGTTGTTTTATCCGCGTGCCTCAGAATTTCCTTGGAGGTGTTTATGAGTCTAATTCTTCTTGATATGACGTAAAAAGAAATCAAATGTCATTTTCAGTCCAAGGCACTTTAAAATGGTCAGCGTTCTCCATCTTTGATTTTCCCGTACACCTCTTTCTTTGCTTCCCTTTAGTCTTCTCTCCCCTTTCTTCATTTGTGTATAAGAAGGATAGAAAATTACAAGATAAAAGTAACCTCAATTCCTGAGTCCCCTGAGAAAATTGTCCAAACCACAAAGGTTGTGTGTTGGGGCAGGGCAGGAGAGGTGGGGAGAGAGACAGAGATCCGTGTTGATGTGGGATGAGTGATGTCTGTCAGGGCTTATTTGATACTACAGTACATGTTAGCTTAATGATGCAGTGATTCGTTGTAGATTAGCTCTTAAAAGGAACCAGAATTTTAGCTCACTATGATTGTCATATTGAACACGTGCCTCTCTACAGTACTATTACAATACTATTGAAGCAAAATAATGATGAGCAGGAATCCATTTTTGTACCTGTAAATACTTGGTGTGATCATACGCATGATCCAAGGAGAAATAAAAATAGAGCAATAGGGCAAACCCCAGCAGTGCTAGCTTGCACACTTTCCTGCTTACCTCCTTAGCTCCTGGCATTTAGTAGAAGCCTGCCAGGTTCTGGGGACTGCCTAAGATCTTTATTTGCACTATATAAGTTAATCCTAGCAATAGCACTGTGAGGTAGGTAGTATGAATTTCCACATTCTATAGATCAGGAAAACCAAGACCCAAATGGTAATCTACCAAAGGACACATGGTAAGTGGGTCTCCAGGAGGAGGAATGAGCCCTGTGGAGCTGCTCCCAGGGTCTCTGTGCTTACCTCTGATTTATGTTACAGAAGCCAGTTGCCCAAATGAAGCTCACAACTGTGGGCTTCTAAATGCATAAGCATAGGGCTGGACGTTTAGTTAGAACTTAACAAAGAATCTTGTTTTATTTCTTAGTGCATAGTTCCCAGTGTTTCGCTCTTTGGTGTCTGGATTAGTAAATTTTTTTACCCTAAGGAGTTATAATCTAGTTCAGGTAACAGTTCTCTGATCCGTTCAACTCAGAGGTAGCAAATATTGAGAGCTCTTTGAAAGAGAAGACTGTGTGGAGGCCACACTTCAGCCCAAAGCAAACACCCCAAGACTAGGAGGCCTTGCAGTCTTAAGAACGTTTGCAGTGTGTGTGTGTCCTTCACCAGGTTTGCTGATCTGTCTCTGATTTCTCTTTAGATTACGCCACTTTACAAAACTAAAATCCCGATGCCCACAGTGTCTCAAAGACATCGCTTTGGCAACTAGGCGGATTTTCCAACTGTCTCTACCACACATCATTCTCACTCCTCCCACACTTCCTTTCCTCGTGTCCTGAAGAATTTAGACACTGAGGTTAGAGAGACATGGATGTGCTTCCAACCTAGACCAATCAATAGAGATTTGTTTCTGCACAACTGAATCCCTTCCAGCTCCGTATCTCTCAAGTATGAATTAAGAATAACCACTCTGATGTAGCACAACTTGTCTCGTAGCAGGTTCTCAATAAATGGTGGCTTTCTTCACCTTTGAGTTTCTATCCATCTGCACACTTGCTGTGCTTCAAAGCCTGGCTTCAACTCCATCTGCTCCTTGGAACTTTGTCTTATGAATCCAACCCACATTCTGTCACCTAGTCTCAAGTTGTTTCTGCACTCATTTTCCTGTGGTCTACAACTCACCCTTCATTATAACTGACAAATAAGCTGACATCCATAATGAAATCTTGTCTAGTCATTCTTCAGCTGGGCTTGATGTCCCCACTGGTGGGCACATCGATGGCAAGAAGGCTTTTCTGGTTTGCCTACATAGATGACAACCAACATATATTTCATTAAATTGGTTACTAACTTTTGTCTTTGCTACAAACCAGGAAGAGAAAAGGGTAACAGCCAAACTCAGCAATTGCTTAGCTATCTTCTGTCAGGTGTTGTACGTGGAGACACAGGGAAGCTCTGATAAGGAAGGCACTGTTCTAGAAATGCATGGAGCATAGCTGATCGTTCACTGTGAGAAACAAAAGGACAGGATCTGCAAAAGGTGGGGAAGCTGTACTGCTTCTGACTTGAACAATTAGAAAGCATGAATAGCATGGCTTCTCTAACAGTGGACACTATCCGCTGAAGTTTGCCTATCTCCGTTTCAATTATTTCCTCATGAAACACAAGGGGAAAACTGCAAAGCTCACCTGGAAAAGGTAGTCATCTGTGTATGCCTTAGAGACTGTTTCCTCCCTCAGTGCCATGTGTACCCCGGGTATTTATTCTGAGGGTCACAAGTATCATGGACTTCCCTGTATGAAACATCTTTCTTTCAAAATTAACTCTGGTGGTGCCAGTATATTTTCATGCTCTGGTTTTTGAAAGCTAGTGGATGCATGGTACGGGGAGTGAGGAGCACTCTTCAATGACTTGTGTGGTCATTGCAGCACATGGGTGTCTGGCTTTCTCTCCCGGCGTGTCTCTCTTAGCATGACTCTGAATGTCTGCTCCCTTATCTCCCCTTTTACCTCTGTTCTGGTATGTTTCACTATCATTCACATGATACATGTCCTTTTACCAAAGAACATACATCTTTTCCCCCTCTTAACGAAAAGTGCTTTCTGTAATCATGCACCAACAATTGCAACCATATGTAACTGACCTTTCCCACCCCTTAAAACATCACTAAAAAACCCTGTAGATGTTAAATTAGATTCTGCCACCTTTGTCTCCAAGTATGGTTTTCTTTCCTATGAAAAAAAAACTATACCTTTTCCATGTTTTTATTGACTTAAAAGGGGAGAAGATTTGAAAACAAGTGTAATTAAACTTATGGACTTCGATAAATTGATCTACCATGAGTTACTGTTTTAACAAAGTTGGTGTCTATAATACAGTTTTTTTTTTATATTCCTTCATGTCATCCCAGATCTTTTAATAGTCTTCCTGAAGAGACCAAAATAATCAGATTCATTGTGAGTCTAATTAGCATAAATGTTCTGAATACTTTGAAAATATCCAGAGCTTAAACTATTCTCTGACTGTCTTTGTCTTGCTATTTCCATCTCTTTGGGTTCAGTGGGTACAAGCCCCATCACTCCCCTTAGATGAAATGCTGCCTCTGCTTAGCTAAGGGCTGTTCTTCCTCAACTCTGTAGAAACTTCACCCACGTGCTGATCTCTTCACCCATGTGCTGATCACTTTCAACCTTCTCCAGCTTCCCCACTCTGTACAGTTAAGAACTATGCCTGCAAATCAGAGACCTCTGGACTGAAGAAGCATGTGACTTGAAGATATATATATATATATATATATATATGTATATATATATATATATATAATAAACATGGAAATTAGATCTGCCCTCTTTCACTTACATACTTTATATCTTTCTGACCACCCACAAAAATCTACTGACAACTTGAAGAACTATAGCTTTATTTCATTTTCTTTTTAATCTCACTGTTCCAGTATGTCTTCATAGTCCGGGCATATCTAATACAAGACAGTAAAATTCTTTAAAAATATTTAGCTCATGTACTTTAAAAAGGAAACAATCTAGGTTACAAATACCTTAACATTTCTATAAGTCCACTATGCAAGGCAAATGACGACAAGTCCAGGGATGGATGACAGTGTTGTAAGTACAGACAATGTCAGAAACATCAGTGAAAGCATGCCCTTATCCCAGCACTCAGGAAGCAGAAGCAGAGGCGGGAGAATTGCTTCTGGTTTGGGGCAAATGTCTGCTACTTTTCCAGACTAGGTGTTAGGACCTTGACTAAAACAAACAAAAGCAAAACAGATAGCTATTTATTTGGAATGTACTACCCAAAATAAAAAAAATAATAATCTTGAAATGGGTTTAGTGCTTTTGACCATATTGCCCTTTCTCTTTCTTAGTTTTATGAGAAACAGGACAATAAATTATATCAACAGTAATTGAGTCTTATTTATTCTATTTTCACTTATCATTAAAAGCCTGTTAACAACTATTACACCATTTATCATAAGTTTTTAGTTCCTTTGAGGTGTGTAAAGCAGGAGTGTCATTCTTCCCAAAAGTCCTTGGATTTATAACAGAACATTTTAAAGATTTCTTTAAACTTATGTTGGCTTTAAACTCTATCAGCTCTAAGATCTCGAAGCTTGTCAAGTAAAGGCAGCCTAGGTAGAATTTGGGTCCTTCCCTAAGCACAGGTGATAAGAAAAGCTTCTCTTTCTACACAGAACAATGAAAGCTAGCCAAAGGTGTGTGCCACACGGCCTGAAGAATGCTTATGGGCCTCGAAAAATGCTGGACAATACGAGTTCTCCTCATTAGAGTTTCTGACTTGTTTAGATGAAATGGGTCGTATGTGGATAATTATTCCGGTGGAGATGAGACGTCAAACCAAAGTGGGCAGGGGAATGACAATTTGTGTGGTGTTGTCAGAAGATCAGATACTCTGGAGGTGGGAGAATGAACCGTTCCAGAAGGAAGTACAGGGAAGAACTGTGATGGGGCCTGAGGCCGTGAGGAGGAGAGCAGGGATGTGCGGTGGAGCTGCAGCCAGCCTCTGTGACGGGATGTAGGCATGGGCTGTCATGAAGATGAGGATGGGCAAAGGCCCGGAGTAAAGGTAAGAGTCTGGGATATTAGCTTCTTCAGCAGTAAACCACTGTAATTGTGCCTACACTAAACATCTTACAGAAGAGCCGATTCCAGAGAAAATGGCACTTGTTGGAGTCCTGTACACTTGACAAATCTAGGTTTCATTGCTCTGTCTGTTTTTCCTCACGGGAACTGTGTAGATTGGTGCAAGTTTGGAAAGAAGCAGGAGGCCTTTGTTAGGAGAGAGCGGCTCTAATTTGCTTCAGGAAGTAGAAGCAAAAGTCAGGAGAATTTATGAAGCTCAATTACACCTGTTTCCTGACATCATCATATGTGGCCATTGTGGAGGATGATGGGTGAAGAGGGCAGACATGGGCAAAGATCAGAGTTTTCCTCTACAGAGATCTATTATTGTGCAAAATCTGGATTTTTAATGCTGACCACAGTATTACCTTTGTAAGACAAATCTTGACTAATAACCTCTTAAAGACTGAGATTACTAAGAAACAAATCACAAAAAAATTAAGTAACATGAAGACACCAGCATGGAAAATATTCTTAAGCTTTTTCTCAGAAAGCAACATGCTAAAAATGATATTTTAGGGATCTTTTTGTTGAAGGTGTAAAGAATAATATTATTGAGAAGAGCAAAGAGGAAGGCTGCTTCTTCAATAACTGAGAAATGATTTGCTTCCATGAGGCTTTTTCCAACCAGCAGCACCATGGATTAATTTTTCCATTGAGTGGGGAGCATCCAGGTTTGTTTGTGGACTATACTTTTCATGTCTTTTCCTCCAAAGTCGTTTTCTCTGTTGTGGCTTGGGGTCCTATGGTTGAAAAGGCAGATGCAGGTAAAAGCCACTTGGATGTATGAATGCCTAAGAATCTGTGAAGACATTTTCAGGACTCTAGCACTGGGTGCAAAACATAGCAAATTATCTTAAACTGACTTTTCTACTCATTCTTAGAGAGTGACCTAAGTCCTGATCAATGCCAAGGAAGTCTAGATGTGAGATGAGATAGTCTTAGTTTTGGCAATGTTTCCTTCACCATTCTTTCTTAAGAGATGTTCTTTTCAAGCTCTTGAATATCCCAAGAATGCTGAAAATTGAAAACCATTAAATACACTTTTTCAGTTGTTTCAAGATTCTACACCAAAATTACAGAAATTAAGAAAGCAAATATTCTGAGGACTAAACCCCAAGGCTGGTGGCTTGGCTCACTAGGCTGTGTCCACTGAGAGGAAACAGAAATGCTGGACAGCATCTATAGGATTTGTCCACTGTAGTCATCTCAGGTGCAAGTTCTCCTCTGATGACACAGAAAAAGCCCAAGATGACGCTGATGTGAGCTTTGTATACTGTATCTTCTCGATAGAGAGAGGCATTTCAGTCAATCCCAGGAGCAGTTTTCATATCGACACCTTGAGAGAAAAGTCAGTGAGCTTTAGCCTAGAGCTAAACACATTTTATTGGAAAGAGTGTCAGCGGTTGGCTGTCCTCTGCTCATGTTACTTAAATTTTGTTTTCTCTCAAGGGCTGTGTAATTAAAGCACATGTGTGTCCTCTTAAATTAACAGTGTGGCTACTGTAGACATAGCAAGTTCTAGCAAGAGACCCTAATGACCCATAGATTTAGTAATTATCATGAAGCCTGTGGGAATGTTTTGCCAGAAAAGGCTTCAGAATGGTTAGTCTACTCAACTGAACCAAGAAAGATTTTAACCAAAATTATAAAGATCCTTCCCGCCTTCTTTTCCCCCTTCCTTCCTTCCTATTTCTTCCCCTTTCTTCCTCCTTCACTCCCTCCCTCCTTCCCTCTGTCCTTTCATTTCCCCAACTTTTCTTTTTCTGTCTCTTTCCTTCCCTAACTTTAGAGACCAGTGTGGAATTTTAGTCCAATAATCAGTGAACAAGCAAGAGCAGTCTTGCTGTTTTATTACTAGCATTCTAAAGATCAAATGCCCCAAAATGTTTTGATACAAGTCTGGGGGTTAACTTTTACGTCTTAATTTAATGAGGGGCATGTTTCACAACTCCAGAATGTTGTAGAAAGGTAATAACAGTTGGCAAAGGAAAAAGAAACTTTTGAAGTGAGGAGACAGAGGGTTATTGGGAGTGAGAACAGTGGACAGAGGAGGTGCTAAGTATGTCAGGCAAACAGTGCAGAGTGATACAGTCTTGCCTTGAATCCCTATGTTTGAAAGGTTATTTCTCTTCAAAAGTGTAACATTCTTGCTTTTCTTGATCATTCTCTCTCTCCCTCCCTTCCTCCCTTTCTCCATTCCTTTTTCCTTCCCTCCCTGCCTCTCTCTCCATCTTCCTCCTCTCTCTTTTTCTCTGTGCATGCAAATCTATGCCATAGAATATGTTTGGAGACGAGAGGACAACCTTGGGGGCTGTGTCCTCACCTTCCATTCTTCTGTCTTGCTTGAAACAACACCTCTCTTGTTTACTGCTGTGCTTGCCAGGGACACTGGCCTGCTAGCTTCCAGTTCTTCTGCCTCTGCCTTCTGTCTCCCCATAGGGGGACTGGGATTACAGATGCTAGCCTCAGTGCCAGACTGCATCTGGTTCTGGATGATGTGGGAATGATTTCTTATTAATAAAGAAACTGCCTAGGCCCATTTCATAGGCCAACCCTTAGGTAGGCGGAGAAAACAGAACAGGATGCTGGGAGAAAGAAGCTGAGTCAGAGAGTCACCATGATTGTCCCACTGCAGACAGATGCAGGTTAAGATCATTCCTGGTAAGCCAGCTTGTGGACTACATAGAATAATAGAAATGGGTTAGATCAATATGTAAGAGCTAGCCAATAAGAGGCTGGAACTAATGGCTCAGGCAGTGATTAAAAGAATACAGATTCCGTGTAATTATTTAGGGGCATAAGCTAAGCTAGCCATGTGGGCGGCCGGGTGCGGGGGACGCAGCTCTGCCGCTCCTAATTCAACATCTGGAGATGCAAATTTAGGTCTTCGGGCTTGCAAGTCAGACACTGTAGTCATCAAGCCATTTCTCCAGTCAGTGTTCACTTTTCATGAGGAAAATAAAGCAAAAAGCTTTAGGCCAGAAAATCCCCTTGACTCTCAGAGACAGTCCAGGTGGTGCTCCTGGTTTCCCATCTCAGGACTCTTTCAGCTTCTCTATTCGGAGCTTCCTCTGCTCATTAGACTGAGGTCGTGGGTTAGGAAACCTTTGGTGGATGGGAACTGAAAGCTGTCCAGGTTAAACTAACTGTCATTTGTAAACTGGGTTAGAGAGAATGCGTACCATCTATCCTTCAGATCGCCATTTTGATATTTGTATCTACTTGGTTCCTAAGAGTTGCGAGAAGGAATGAGTATCATATACCTATAGTGACGAGTGTCTCAAAATATCCTAACCTGCATTGATCTCTTCCTTAATCCATTCTCCCTATTCCTTCACTCAGGCCTTCTGGGTCCTGTCCATAGACCCCTCACTTCATTCCTGACTCAATTTTTGCTTTAGGGCAATACAGATACATATGCATCATTTCTATCAGAAAATGTTTTTCAAAGTTAATTCTTTTATTTTTCAAATGTCTTCGAATATGCTGAGATGAAATATATTGGCAAAGATACACAGACCCAAATAAGGTGGAAATTTAAATGATGTATATCCTCACCCTTTCTCTCTTATCAAATTTTTATAATGAGTCAAACTAGATGTTTATTGGTGCTTTTGGGGTCATTATCATAACTGCTAATTGGTTAACACATAGCATAATGTATTATAGCATTACAGAAGAAAATGCTAAATGTCATGTATTATTTTTATACCCTTTTCCTCATCCCCCACAACTATTGAGAACCATTTAACCTCTAAGTTATTAAGGATTTTTTTTTCTGTAGAGATGACAATGCCTGATGATTTCTATGTCCTTAGGGCAAGGGTAAATCTTGGTGTGCAGCCTGAGCCAAACAGATAAATATAATTATTATTTCTGTATATTTGATGATGAAAGGCTTTCCGGCTCCGTGGACTGATATTTCTGTTGCCAACTGCGTTGTGCTGAAATTTTGATTAAAGGCTCACAGAAGTAGTTTATCAGTATTTGTTTGGTTTCAGGAAGTAAAATATGTGAGCTCAATATGAATGACAGACCACATCCATCCAGAGCATGTGTCTCCCCAGTCTGGGAAGCTCAGAAATCCTTGCTGCGGATAATGCAGAAGGAAGATATTTTCCCATCCAGATTTGCATGAGCTCAATAGCCCCTGATTCCAGACACATTATGCTCCGTGGCTGCTTCTTCGCCTCCATCTTCCTCCTGTGAGTGCAAAGCCGCTGCGATACAGACATCATTGGAGAAATAATTTAAGCCCTTCAAATTCCCCTGTCTGGAAAATGTGTATACAATTTGTAACAGAGAAGTCCAAAGTGCTGCTGAAGAAAGCCAAAATATTTTGCTGACTTTTTGAAGGGATCATTTTTAGACAAGGAAGGAAAAAAAGAAATCCTGATCTTGATAAAATGGAAAAAAATAAAGTGAAAAAAAAAAGGATTCTGATTTTTAAGTTATGTCATAAGAGTACGCAAATATTTAAAGCAATTCCTCTTTCAAATACTACAATAGATGAGGAGGTGGCAGGCTTAGGGATTTGTCGTTTCATTTTCTCCGTCATAAGAAGTAATGTTAGGGGCGCTATAATGTTCATGTAATGTTTTCTCTGTGTCTAAGAGGAGAGAGGTAGGAGGGCGAGTTAGGAGGAACGTGAGAGAAGGGATGGGACAAAAGAGGGAAGGGAGGGACAAAGAGATGCACCCACATGACGTACAGATGCCCAGACAAACATGCATACACGCACACTCTTTCTCAAACACAGTTAGTGACTTTAGTGATTTTGCATTGAATGTGTACTCCCCCAACCTCTAAATCAAAAGCATTATTAAATACAAATAAACTTTTGATAAGTCTCAGCTTTCTACACCTGTGTATGAAGTTGAAGTCATTTACCACACTCAAGCCTTTGCACATTGTGAATCTATTTCATTGCTTTTCCCATCAACCTGAGCCTTGATCCTTCTGTATGTACCACACACACTGTGTACACAGTAATGACAAAAACTGGCCCGATGACATCAGAGAGTGATGGGCCATTGCTGCTGGTGATGCAGGACAGGAAGAAGCAAGGATGTCCAGCATCTCTGGGAATGTCAGTAGTTTTCCGAATAGCCTGGAGATGGGAACTTTGTTCAGATCCATTAAATAACACAAGCAGACGACATGCAGAACATTTAGTGGGTAGGCCAGCAGTGTCTTGTTGGTTGATTGGACTTGGAGGAACAAATAGAAACAATACAAAAACAACCCGCAGAATGTGGATTAGGAGCAAAACGTTTATCTCTGCCTGTTAGACTTTCATACTTCTGTTGGTTCTTTATATTTTGAAATAGTGGCTGTTTTTTCCCGTTATTTTATTTCTTTTCTTAAAACCTCTTTTGTTCCTTCTGTGTGGAATAAGAGCGCAAGGAAGCACACGATAGGTGCTGTGGTAACTTTGAAAATGTGTATTATTTGCACAATAGTATGTAATGGTTCAAGCCCGTTGTGCACATCTGTATTTGGATACTTTTTTTGAAGTGAATTTTTGATCTGGTGGACCATAATAACAAATACAGTATATCCTCTCCAGTGCTGAATTATTGGGCCTTCACTGCAGTTACAGTTTATTGGGTAAATAATAGTCTGACTGTACAGAGGCCAAAGTTAGAGGCGGTCCAGTGTACATGTTAGCTGCCTGCAAATCTTTCCAGAATCTTATTGAAGACAATTACCAGCGTGTATGGGCTGGTCGGCGTGTCGGGAATCGCCTTTGGATAATTTCACTACCATGACTGCTGCATCCACGGCCTTCTGTTCTTCCCTCTAGTCTAACAGTGACAGTAGTTCTTTGTGGTCCACATGGCAGCTAACCTGCTCAGTGAGGACACTGTCGTATGAGGTGTTTCATCAGGCCTGGGTGCCGACAGAGAGTGTGGCTGTGAGGGTCACTCCTCTGACACTGGGCAGCTTTCCTATGCAGGACTTTATAGGCCAGGAACAAAGCGAAAAGGTATTCGTTTGAGAAAAAGAGTGAATGGTGGTTCCATATTAGCCATATACATTTTGCTCATGTTTTGGGCCTACATAAAACAAACCATTTAGAGAAATTGACTGGGGGACTGGGCTGGGAAGAGGGAGGAGCATTGTCATCAGGGCTGAGATTTGAAGCTGGCTTTGGAAACTTGATAGAGTAACTTTGCCTTGAAACCACAGGTACAAAACTAGGTTATAGTTCAGTATCTTAGGAGTTTTCAGCAAATGGTCCCGATTCCATGTCTTGTGTTTTCTTGTTATATTTATTTGTTCGCTTATGTGTGCGTATGATCATGCCATAACATGCATGGGCGGTGGTTCTCTCTACCGTATGGGTTCTGGGGATTGAGCTCAGTTCATCATGTACGGGGGACAAGTCCCTTTACCCTCTGAGGCACCTCACCAGCCTCTATAATTGTGTATTTCTTTAAATAAGTTTACCAACCACAAGAAGCGTTCAAAATGTTTCTTCTGGGGATTAACCTTGGAGCATTTTAAAGTGTGCTGGAATGTGACTTTATTTGAGCCAAAGTTTTAAAAGTTTCCCAAGTTTTTACATTCAGAGGCCTAAGGACAGCATACTAATTTCTCTTTGTATTGCCTGTTTATTCTCTCTGACAAGATTATAGCCCAAATGTTTCTGTGTACAGTTAGAAGTTAATTGTGTGCTAGAACACCTCCTTGTTCATAGCACTCAGCCTTGTGTTGCTGAGTGTGAGTGACATCTCTCTCTGCTGTATGATTTCTACCTTCCTTCTCTGCTTCCTTCCTTTCTTCCTTCTTTCCTCCCCTTCCCCTCTTTTTGTAATCGTCCTAAGAAACTATTACAAATTGTAGGCTGCAGGAGATGGCTTAAAACCCTTGACCACCCAGGCAGGATGACCAGAGGTTGCATCCACAGAAAGACACTTAAATATTGAGTGGGTGCAGAGGCCTGCCTGTAATCAGATTCAAATGGCAGAGATGCTCCGGGACCCCGGCCTTTACTGGGAGACCTGCCTCCATGAATATGGCAGAAGAACAGACAGGACTGATTCCTAATCACAAGCTCTGACCTCCCCAAATGTGCGCTCATATGTCTACCCATACCCTCACACGAATTCCCACAAACAGATGCACATGGGCACATACCACATACACACATGGAAATAGGGGCAAGTGAGAAGCTATCACAAGTTTATTAGCTTAAAAGACTATCCATAAGTTAAACCACAGTAGGTCGGTCAGAAAGTGGCTCACATGATTCTCTCCTCCGAGATTCACTGGGTAAATCGAGGTATCGGGTAGATGATGATCTTGTTTTGGGAGATGAGAAATAACCTACTCCTGAAATTCTTCTTTGAAAAAGATCAGTGCTTTGCAGTTGCAGGATGAGGATCTCTGTTTTCTTGATAGTTTTTTTTTTTTTGCCCAGGGCTGCTACAGCTCCCAGTGTTGCTTGTACCATGGCCTCCTATTAGCAACAGAGAATTCTTCATATGCTCCCTTACCTTGCACTTGAATTTTCTGATGCCAATTCTTTTGGACCAAAGCTTAGGCTTTTATACTTGCTTGTTATTGGAGGGAACTGAACCCGGGGCCTTGTACAGGGTAGACAAGTGTATTGCCACTTGGGTTTGGGTGACATGGCCTCACTCTGTAGCTCAGGCTGGTGATGTTCTTCCTGCTTCCATCTCCTGAGTACTGGGATTCGAGGTTTGTATCACCAAACACAACTCAAAATGTTCTCCTTTTAACAATGTCTTGTAATAGGGTCAGACCCACCCAGTTAATCTCCCTGTCTAAATGTCAAGTAATTGACAAGCTTAATTCCCCATGTAAAATTTTTCACAGCAGGGGCTAGATTCATGATTGCACAACTTGGGAATGGCATGTACATATACCAGAGATCAGGGATCTCCATCTTGTAATTTTGCCTATCGTGACTGCCACAGCAAAGTTTAAATTTCTTTAAAAAAGACAAAACAAATATGCAAAGAGAGAGGACTGCAGGCAAAGTTATAATAACTGTAAGGTCCTGACTTGGAGATGGTAAAGGAACTCAAAAGGCAGCAGAAATGCTTTTGTAGAAAGGTCTACAGAGGTCGCACACCGAAGTCACTGAAGGGTGGACAGTACCTTTGCTCCTAAGGCAAGGAATTGATGCTCCCTGCAGAGGTAGCAGCACAAATTATGGCACAGAGAGAGAGAGGGGTTAGTAAGCCATGCTGGGGAAGTAATCCACATTGCTGGACAGTTAGACAGGAGAAAAAGTAGTAATCAGAGAAGAAACTTCTATGGGAAAAGGACTTTGAATGACAGAAAGATCAGTTTGCTTTTAAGCTGGTAGGGGTTGACTCCCACGTAAAGTTATAGAATATAGAGGACATGGGATGATAGGGGATGAATATGATAGCAGAATATGAAATGGTTTGGAGTTGCAGAGAGATTTTTATTCAGCTTTCTGTTGCTGTAATTTAAAAAAAAAAAACAGGAACACTTAAAAAGGAAGGAAGGTTTATTTTGGCTCGTGGCTCAAACTCCTGGTTACTTAGCTCCATCACGGAATATGCAAAGCATATCTGAACATCCCAGTGAAGACTGTATGGCAGAGCTCATTGCATAGGGGCCTGGAAGCAAAGGGAGTGATCTACTTCCTCCTTTTAGGTCCACCTGTCAATAGTGACACCAGCAGGGGGCCCGGCCTTCAACACAGGAACCTTTTTAGGCAGTGATTCTCATGCAAAGTTTCACAGATTTCCAGTACAGGCTCCAGCTTTAAAAGGCAGTGACTTGAACTGAACTGGGGAAGGTGTGAATGGGACAAGAAGATCTGTATGTGATGACTAAGTCTATAAACTTAACAGCAAGTGAGAGGTGCTGTGACTGAAGAAGATAAGGAAGATGGCTCCAGACTGAGTCGTCTCTTGTAAGGAGATGTGGGGACATTAGGAAATTTGTCGTCAAAAGGAAACAGTAACAAGGTTATGTTGCACAAGTTGATAATGCTGTTGGACGTATACTTTGATGTCATCATCAAAAGAAGCCTATTAGTTGAAGGAAGACTTTGTGATAATGGACAATCAGCTAGTGAAACTAGCTAGGCTTTCATGTTGTCTTGAACAGGCCACTTACGGAGCTCTTCCTTCCAGCAACAAAAGCAGAAGTATGTGGGAAGTCGGCTCGTGGAGATGCTTAATGTCCCTAAAGTTATATTATTTTGAAAGGTCAGTGGCCATTCACATAGCATAAATAATTTACTTCCCAAGAAGGAAGAGTTAGTAAGAACTAGTACAGACACAGGGGGCAAGCTCACCTCCTGGAAACTGGTAGCATTTTTTTTTTTTTTCAGAAAGCATTCAGGCAAGTTTCTCAGACATTTATGTGACATGATTTGGAGAAGAGCTAACGTCTGGAAACGTATAATTTCCAGGAATCACAGTAGATATATTGGAAGGATATTTGTGGTTTAAACGTTGTCAATATAAAGATATGTATTAGCTGCTTCGGGAACAAGTGACACCATCTATAAGGTAACGGTATTGCTAATGTATTTTTAATCAAAAGGGAATGGTCAAAGCTATAGCTGCTAAATTCACGTACCGACTTTGGGAGGATGGTCAGTTAGAACTTTCTGGCAAGCAAATAGGATCATGGTTCTGTCCCTCAGAAAAGTGATAGAGATTCTCTACCCCATGGAGTTGTGAGAGCAGACAAGATTGAAATTTCACATATATGAAAACCACTGTGAACTGCTTTCCGCTCATTTTTTTGGTGGAGAGAAAACAAAGGAAGTAGTACATGAAAGGGCAGACATACTGGTTTCTTTGCTTATTTTGAAGGCTCTTGTGATCCTATGTTTGTTTGCAGGTGAAAGAAAAGGAATCAATGAAATAGGTGAAGATTCAGTTAGGGATATTAGATGTATAATAGACTGAAGAAGAGAGGCAACCTGAAATAGACACTTCTTCCTTAGGAATTAATGATGCTAAAAGTCTGTCCTCCTTTGTTTAAATTTTAAGTGCTTCTCCCATGGTCCCATGCTCCCAATTTACTCAGGAGATCTTGTCCTTTTTCTACTTCCCATGTAGGTTAGATCTATGTGTGTCTCTCTTAGGGTCCTCATTGTTGTCTAGGTTCTCTGGGACTGTTATTTGTAGACTGGTTTTCTTTGCTTTATGCTTAAAAACCACTTTTTTTATCATATGAGTGAGTACATATGATAAATGTCTTTCTGGGTCTGGGTTGCCTCACTCAGTATGATGTTTTCTAGCTCCATTTATTTGCCTGCAAATTTCAAAATGTCACTATATTTTTCTGCTGTGCAATACTCCATGGTATTAATGTACCAAATTTTCCTTATTCATTCTTTGGTCGAGGGGCATTTCGGTTGTTTCCATTTAGGTTGTTTCTCTGGCTATGACAAACAGTGCTGCTATGAACATAGTTGAACACCTGTCCTTGTGGTACAATTGAAGGGGAGAGGAGAGGAAGGGAGGGGAGCAGAGAAAAAAGTATATAGCTCAAAAAAATCAATATAAAAAAAAAGAAGAAAAAACTTTTAAGTTCTTGAGTACATCTAAGGTTCTTGCTTTCAGGTAAACTTGGTACAGTGTGATTTACTCCATGTATTTAATATATATCTATATCTAAACCTATCTATCAATAGATAGGTAGATAGGCATGTAGATAGAGATGATAGATAGGTAGATAGATAGATAGATAGATAGATAGATAGATAGATAGATAGATAGATAGATAGATAGACAGATAGATAGACAGATAGCTTAGCATTTCACTAAGGTCATGATGTGATAATATATGTGGGAGGGACATAACTCATGAATGAGATAAAGCTGGAGGAAATGGCGTTTTCAAAAACAGCCATGTTTTCAGGAATTCGGTGTGAAACCCCAGGTCTATAGCATAAAGTAAGTGCAAGGGAGGCTACAGAGGGAAAATCATGTGGTAATCTGTGTGGAATAGGAGCTAAGTCCTTCTGGGATAGTTGAAGTGTTTTCAAAAGGCAGTGGGAGATCTACAGGTTTCAAAACACGAGAATGGAAGGACTTTGATCTCTGTGAAGACAGGATCTGGCTCATTAGCAGTGTCTCACCGTCTCTGATGCTACAGAACTAGGCAGGAAAATTACTTGCTGAATTAAACTGAGCTTACTTTATGTGACGTGAATATAATACAGGGTCAACACTGAAAATAGAGCTCGATCTGAGACAACCATCTGCATAAGTTTCGATGTTGTTTGAAATTGGATTATGATGATTTTATCTTCATATTTCAGATTGCTTTTAAAGATATCTTAAAAGAATATAAATTACCTTCAACATTACAGAAACTCCATGGATCTTACAAAGGGAAGTAGAAATTAGGAGATACACCAGCAGCCATTGGAATGCTAGTGGAAAAGGAAGAACAGGGCTATGGAACATTTTGAAAACACTGGACATGAAAGAAGAAAAGTGTTTCTTGTGCTTGAGACTTAGCCAGTTGGGTTCTGTATTGTACCATTCCCCCTTCTCTGGTTGCTAAGGGCGAAGGTGGGCTTTCTAATAGACATGCTGGGAATTGGAGTTGCTCATGCATGAACATAAGGTCCCAAATAAGGGCCTTGTCCAGGAGAGATGACTGTTCCACTCTGATCTCTTTCTTTCAAGTCAGCCCTTTGTTGGTGGCCTCAGCGCAAAGTCCTTGAGCTCGATCCTCCAAGCATAGTGAACCACCTTCCTGGCAAGGAGCTGGAAAGCAAGGCATCCCGTTTGATGGTGGCTGAGATTTATTTCAGGTCAGACTGTAAAGTTGCTTTTGTTTCTCTGTATTTTTTCCCCTTTCTCGTCTTGTTTATTGTAGTCTTGTTTTCTATTTTGACTGAGCTGGACTTGAGGAACTGAAGAAAAAAGTCTTTTTCATGTTTGGGTTAAAACATAAAATGGAAGTCACTCTTTCCAGCCCTACCAACAGTTCTTAGTGTGTGCTTCTGGGGGAAAGAGATATCTCAGGATGTGGCTGGGAGGTCATGACGTCATTACTCCCTTGTGGTTCTCCCCTTTACATTACAGTGAGGGATTATGGGCTGACCTTTGCACGGACACCTGTCCAGAAGTTAGTGTGTGTGTTGCAATCTGAGTGTAAAACTGCAGTTGTAAGTGTAAGTTTCAATTTATGTTTGTCCCGCTGGAGAAATGGTTGTGCCAGGCACTGAGACAGCATGTTCAGAGGGCAAATTTTATAGGGAACAGCTTCACTTTGCACATGGTTGGGAGGAGATGTCTGGAATCTAGGTGCAGTTGTTCAAAGATGGGTCCAGAACTGGTTTACTATGATGACAGATGGGTCAGGAGCCAGAACTCAGGATGCCATAGGCAAATAGACAATGTATATCTCAGCTATCTGCTTCATGACATTGCATGGGAACAAACTAAGCACCATGAGGCTATTAATTGATTCTAGAAGAAGGCATTTACGTTCAAAGCAGAGTAATAAACACAAAGGTACCATAATACGTGTTACTCTTCCTCAAAACAAAACCTGATGGCTCTTTGTACTCCATTTTCACTCTCTTGTTCCTGCCATAGATTATTACTTTGTCGGTTCTGAGAAGCACTGTTGATTATGGTATTATCAAACCGAAAACCATGATTTATTTGGGGAACTCATTGTTCCTTAATAAAGAGCTTTTTAGCTTCCCGGGAGAATTGTATTTAGGTTGTAATGGCGAAAGCGCAAAAATAGTAAGATATCAAATGTGACTAATATCTGGTTCAGTCTTTCAAAAAAAATATCTTATTCTCTAAACTGGCAACTTTTAGGTTCATTGACGAGGACTGAGAAAGCTATTCACATTTCGAATTGGAGGAAGAAAATAATTTCCTTTTCAATACCACTGAATCCCTGAATATTACTAATAGTATAACGCTCCCCCCCCCCATTCAATTTATCTGGAGAAACCCCAATTTGCATATGTTTGCATCCATTTGCATGTTCAATTCAAGTGACTCCCAACTCCAAGTATATAAGATGAAATAAATTATCTCTTTGTTTTAACCCAATGAGATTCTTATCTAACGTTAGGCACTAGGCTGGTGCTTGTTAGCAGCTTCTGTACCTGGAAAAGATTCTAGGAAGCGTGGAACACGGCAAGACACAGAAGGCTGCCGAGTATCAAAAAAGACAGCGCTGTCCCTAACCATGAGTTCTGGAACATCCCAAAATTTAACAATGGGCATCCCTAAGGGAGGGTTGCAGAGACTGCCATCGTCTGTGTCTCTGTATGATAAAGAGATTGAATACTATTTTATACAAACATTGTATGTTTGCTAGACATATATGGGGAAAGAAAAATCTTTTTAAAACACCCTTCCTTCTAATATGTACTATGTGGCTTTGATCGTGTATTCATCCTACAATAGCAAAGAAAATGCCCAAAGGGAATTTGTCCGTTTGTTTGTTGTTGTTGTTGTGGTTTTTTCTTTTCAAATTTTCGAGACAGGGTTGATCTATAACCGCTCTGGCTGTGTTGGAACTTGCTTTGTAAACCAGGCTGGCCTCGAACTCACAAACTCCACCCTGCTCTTCCTCCTGAATGATGGGATTAAAGGCTTGTCCTGCCACCACTGGGCGGGAATCTAAAGTTTAAGTGTAGATGACACATTGATTTTTGAAGCTTAGAACACGGTTGTAAATTTTCTTCATGAATACTTTTGAGAAGCATTGATTATTTGTAGAAATGGTATTTTGGAAATACTAGCCTACGTAAACTAGGTTATATAAGTGATTTTTTTTTTTTTTGGTACTGATTAGTGTTTTTAAATGTGGCCACTGGGAACTTTGAGATGGCCTCAGAGGCCACATCTATGACTCACAGATTGTCTATGGTGGGGACAACTGGCTCTTACCAAGAACCAATGTCCTTTGGGCTGGTGGGCATGAGAGCCAGGTCACCACAGCATGGACTGGTGCTGTTTTCTTTGTGAATATCAGATGCCCTCAACTCAACTTTGAGAGGATCATGCTTGCCTTCCTTGCTTCCCCACCCCGTTTTGCTAAGAGAAGGCCTCCGCTTTAGCTTCAGGTGGTGTAAATGGCTTTTTACTTGAAGCACACTTTCTCCTGACGACTGGTAGACACGAATTAGCTTTTGTCATTTATTCACCTGGACAGAAACCTTAATGCTCCATTTACTTCTAGTTGGCAACCACCACTGCTATGCCAGGGTTTGCTTTTTGGCTTAAATTAATGTCTAAATAATACAACGTAGAAGATATAGGAAGATGTGAGGGAGAAAAAGTCTTTTCTTTTTTCTTTTTTTTTTTCCTTTTTTAAATACAAGACTGATTTTATTGTATTAGCAGAGAAATAAGTTAGATTGCTCTGGCAGTCTCAATAAATCACACATGAAGTCATCTTTTTTTCTAAATTAAATTTTTATTTAAATAAAAGTGTTATGTTTGTATTTGAGCTGACAGCTAAATCTGATAATTAGAGTGCATGAAGTTGGCTTTGATTGGCATTGTAATTGGATTGTCATTGGGCTGAGAACCTATTATCTTTGGATCATGCCCCATGAAATCTGTTGAAGAAACTTTGCTGCCAGTCATTAGAGCCACCATCTTGGCTTACAAATTAGGTTTGAAAGGCTTCTTACCACTGGGAATGTAATTTAAACCACTGCAATTGCACTCCCATTAATTAAAATTATATTAAAATTATGGTTCATTTTCTAAATATTTTTTTCATATTTTATTAGACATACTTATTACTAAATGCTTAACAAATTACATAGCAGTACTTAGTGAAATTGTGTTTTATAGATAATCCATCTCTTCGGCACATGCTACTCAGCACCAGTGGAATTAGTCCCTGATTTTTATCGAAGGGTAGACTATTTATGTTTCTCATTCCGTGTTTCACAGAGAAGCTTTGCATGCCCAGTGCTGTCCACTGTACATTCAGATGGGCCCTGCAGGTAAGGCAGTACGCAGCCTGGCATGAAGGAAATATTTCCCACTTCGGTCACCGTCCTTCCTGCCTTAATTTCTTTCCGTTCTAAAACAATGGAAGTCTGGAAAAGAGAGGAGACTTTTCCCCCTCCCTGTCTTTCTCTTTTGGATGGAAGATTAAGGGGAAAAAGCCACACACATGCCAAAATTCATGCTGCTCTTTATTCCCATTATTGTCTGCTAAAAGCAGATCAGAGCTGATTAAGAGAGAAAGGCAGCCTGCTTGTGAGAACTGAAAATAAGAATGAGGCCCGGCTTGGGATGAGGCTGGTCTCTGCATGCTGGGGAAGGACCCAACCTTCCTCACATTAGCCATCCTGTCCGACCCCAGCATCCCAGGGACCAGCAGGCCGCTGGCCTAGAGTATATGCAGACAGGAATGCTGAGGGCTGTTTTCTCGGAGACTCAGGCCCACACAGGGCCTTCCTGGTGGTGTCTCTTGTTTCTTTCTGCTTTTTCTTTCTTTTCATTTTTTCTTCCCTTTTCCTTTCTCTTCTTGTGATGGATGTGATTGTTTGCTGGTCTCATGTTTTCCTTTCTGCAGAAAATTTTGTGGAAGAGTTTGGAAACATGGTAAAAAAAAAATATTCTCAGTGGAATCTGAAAGTTAAAAAAAAATCAAACAATTTCATTTTTCCTGAGATTATATTTAATATTTAATTCACACCCTTCCCTCCTGAAGACTTGCTTTTGCTACTTTTGTAGTGTTCCTGTTTGACCGCTTCTCCTGTTTCCAGTATCCGTGTTTTGTTCAGCGCTTGGTGCACACTAGATGCTTGCTGTGGGCTGAACTGGGTTGCAGTAGAAGTCTACCATCGGAAAAGTCCAGAAATAGGTAGTGTCAGGTCCTAGGTGAGAGCCACATCTGCAACAAGGCAGCTACAAAGAGCTAGAAAAGGGTGCCTCGGCTATTTGATTTCCTACGCCATCACTCATTTTATCGTGAATGCCTGCTTTCGTACTTCCCTTTCCTTGGTAGATGAAGTCATTAAAAGCCAGAGAACTCCAAGTTCAGGACCGCGAGGCTGTTGTCAAATAAACAGCCAGGTTTGGATAGGCCTGAGCATGTGTGTAACCCTTGCTGTCTTTATCAGCAAGGTCTGCACCCACTCCAAAGATGGGAATCTTGCTTCCACCTTTCTTCGTGGTGGAGAAGGAACTGGTAGACAGCCACGTGGATGAAAACCGTGATAGGCATCAGGATTGGGCACTGTGACCATTCCATATAACCACACGAGGAGTTACTCAATCAGCTAGCCTTTTTTTTTTTTTTTTGGTTTTTCGAGACAGGGTTTCTCTGTGGCTTTGGAGCCTGTCCTGGAACTAGCTCTGTAGACCAGGCTGGTCTCGAACTCACAGAGATCCGCCTGCCTCTGCCTCCCGAGTGCTGGGATTAAAGGCGTGCGCCACCACCGCCCGGCTCTCAATCAGCTAGCCTTTATGGCTGTTCAAAAGGAGCCAGAACACTGCTGCTCATTTCGTCACTGTTTTCTCACCAGTCTCAGAAGAGCCTGATGAGATGCCTTCTCATCATCCGTCTCCCCGGAAGTACGGTGAGACGGGGCATGGGAGGACAGTAGAAAACCAACCAGAGGGGCCAGGTTTTGGCTTGGCAGGTTTGGACCACATGGGGAACCTATGCTCTTCAACTCTAGTCATTGCCGTGCTGTATCAAGCTGAAGGTCATCTGAAAGCTGGGGGAACGTCCTACACCCCTAAATTGAAGTTCTAAGTATGTATGATGAATGTGCAGTGGTGGTTATATGAATCAAAATCTGTCAAACCCTATTGCCTCACTCTATAAGGATATATATGTGGGAAAATATCAAAGGAATTATCTATCACTCAGGTTTTTCTTTATCTGAATTTTGCTCTTTGACCTACATTGAACATACGTTCTATTTCTGGTTTGATTTGGTTTTGTTTTCCTCGACACAAAGCCTTGTACTGGCTGTGGTTTCGTTTTGCCTATAGCTCATGATGTCCCAGACAGTTTGGACATCTGAGTGTGGGATTCCAGGTATGTGCTACACATGGTGAACAAGAGCTATTGAATACTCCAGGCAGCATCAATAGACTGTCAATGGCTAGGACCCTGCACAAAGACTGCATTTAACCTCTAATGCATTTGCTTCTCACACTGTTGGTGGTCAGAGCCTCTGGCTGGCTTCTTGCCATCCCTGTGGGAGGAGTTTTGAACACAAAAGACAACAGGAG